>NC_084586.2:3732500-3817500 GCF_033978685.3 Nerophis lumbriciformis
TTGCACACAGACTGATGCATTCAAATGTTTATTTCATTTAATTTTGATGATTTGAAGTGGCAACAAATGAAAATCCAAAATTCCGTGTGTCACAAAATTAGAATATTACTTAAAGCTAATACAAAAAAGGGATTTTTAGAAATGTTGGCCAACTGAAAAGTATGAAAATGAAAAATATGAGCATGTACAATACTCAATACTTGGTTGGAGCTCCTTTTGCCTCAATTACTGCGTTAATGCGGCGTGGCATGGAGTCGATGAGTTTCTGGCACTGCTCAGGTGTTATGAGAGCCCAGGTTGCTCTGATAGTGGCCTTCAACTCTTCTGCGTTTTTGGGTCTGGCATTCTGCATCTTCCTTTTCACAATACCCCACAGATTTTCTATGAGGCTAAGGTCAGGGGAGTTGGCGGGCCAATTTAGAACAGAAATACCATGGTCCGTAAACCAGGCACGGTTAGATTTTGCGCTGTGTGCAGGCGCCAAGTCCTGTTGGAACTTGAAATCTCCATCTCCATAGAGCAGGTCAGCAGCAGGAAGCATGAAGTGCTCTAAAACTTGCTGGTAGACGGCTGCGTTGACCCTGGATCTCAGGAAACAGAGTGGACCGACACCAGCAGATGACATGGCACCCCAAACCATCACTGATGGTGGAAACTTTACACTAGACTTCAGGCAACGTGGATCCTGTGCCTCTCCTGTCTTCCTCCAGACTCTGGGACCTCGATTTCCAAAGGAAATGCAAAATTTGCATGGTTGGGTGATGGTTTGGGGTGCCATGTCATCTGCTGGTGTCGGTCCACTCTGTTTCCTGAGATCCAGGGTCAACGCAGCCGTCTACCAGCAAGTTTTAGAGCACTTCATGCTTCCTGCTGCTGACCTGCTCTATGGAGATGGAGATTTCAAGTTCCAACAGGACTTGGCGCCTGCACACAGCGCAAAATCTACCCGTGCCTGGTTTACGGACCATGGTATTTCTGTTCTAAATTGGCCCGCCAACTCCCCTGACCTTAGCCCCATAGAAAATCTGTGGGGTATTGTGAAAAGGAAGATGCAGAATGCCAGACCCAAAAACGCAGAAGAGTTGAAGGCCACTATCAGAGCAACCTGGGCTCTCATAACGCCTGAGCAGTGCCAGAAACTCATCGACTCCATGCCACGCCGCATTAACGCAGTAATTGAGGCAAAAGGAGCTCCAACCAAGTATTGAGTATTGTACATGCTCATATTTTTCATTTTCATACTTTTCAGTTGGCCAACATTTCTAAAAATCCCTTTTTTGTATTAGCCTTAAGTAATATTCTAATTTTGTGACACACGGAATTTTGGATTTTCATTTGTTGCCACTTCAAATCATCAAAATTAAATGAAATAAACATTTGAATGCATCAGTCTGTGTGCAATGAATAAATATAATGTACAAGTTACACCTTTTGAATGCAATTACTGAAATAAATCAAGTTTTTCAAAATATTCTAATTTACTGGCTTTTACCTGTATATACACACACATATATATATATATATATATATATATATATATATATATATATATATATATATATATATATATATATATATATATATATATATATATATATATATATTTATATGTAAACTGTTAAATTAGCATTTGGTACCAGCTTCCTAAAATTTTACTTCATTATTCATTTGTGGGTTTTTTACATATTTGTGTTAATTTGTTTTGCTTTATTTATTTTCAAGATTTACACTTTATGTGGAATACTCCACACGTCACATGGTCCACAGGAAGTCACACCATTCACATCCTGTGCAGGCCATGGGAAGGAGGAAAAAGTCAGGAAGTCAAATCTCAGCACAGTCCTGTAACTAAAATGATGTCATTTGTTTATTTTGAAATTCATTCAATTGTAGAATCCCTGCAATGTGCTTAGTGTCAACATGCTATTTAGCATAAATGCTGAATGGATATACGTCATGGATTTGATCATTATACACTAAAAACTCATTCATGCTACTTTCAGTCCGCGAGCGCTCCCTAGAAGGCTGCAAGAAAATATCTATTTCTTAGTTGTAATACACGTTTCCACCACTCGTGGCAGTAATGACAATATCAAACAGAAAAAGTCATAGAGAAGTTTTAGTGCAAAAATTATGACTAAAGTGGGGAAGCTGAAATTTAATTTGCCCTTTAATTGTACCGTATTTTTCGGAGTATAAGTCGCACCGGCCGAAAATGCATAATAAAGAAGGAAAAAAACATACAAGTCGCACTGGAGTATAAGTCGCATTTTGTGGGGAAATTTATTTGATAAAAGCCAACACCAAGAATAGACATTTGAAAGGCAATTTAAAATAAATAAAGAATAGTGAACAACAGGCTGAATAAGTGTACGTTATATGAGGCATAAATAACCAACTGGTATGTTAACGTAACATATTATGGTAAGAGTCATTCAAATAACTATAACATATAGAACATGCTATACGTTTACCAAACAATCTGTCACTCCTAATCGCTAAATCCCATGAAATCTTATACGTCTAGTCTCTTACGTGAATGAGCTAAATAATATTATTTGATATTTTACGGTAATGTGTTAATAATTTCACACATAAGTCGCTCCTGAGTGTAAGTCGCACCCACGGCCAAACTATGAAAAAAACTGCGACTTATAGTCCGAAAAATACGGTACTTAAAGTTTAATTAAAAATCTCAGTGTTGTTATTCATTATTCATTTAGTTAGAATGTATTTATTTTAGCGCTGCGTAATTGTATGTCAATTTATTTTTCACCAGTTTTTACGAGCCCCTTCTTTTTTTTTTTAGAATATTTTAATGAATATTTATTTTTGTAATCCGCCTGACCTAAGCCTCGATAATCATCTTTGTGGTTAACGCACGCTTTCATGTCACTTGACGAGGTTTATCCTGTTCAACTGTAAGTAGGTGAGATGTAATTATTGGATTACATGAAAATAAAGAGGAAGATTACTGATCACTATTTGAGTAGGGGGCCCCGGGCCCCTCTGTAGTGGAAAAGTCGGGCCCCGAGAACCAAAAGATTAAGACGCGCTGTAGCAAAATGACAATCAAGTTGGTTGAGATGGACCAGGACACATTTTGAGTACATTAATACTATGTGATTACGAGTTTAATTAGCTCTGTGGCGCCGCTCTTACTTTGAAAAACCCGTATTGCGCAACAGCGTCACCTATTGAAATTAAATAAAATCCATTTATTCGGTGTTAGTTAAAACAGCTTACAGGTGAGACAAGCTCCTTGTTGTTGCATGGAGATGACTTAAAAACCTCTTCAAAATAGATTCTTATAGAAAAAAACACTTGAAATCCTTTTTAAAAAAAAGTATTTTCCAAAATTATGTATTGATTTAGAATCGGGATAAACAAGAATCCCAATTCGGATATTAATTGATTTTTGTGGTGTATTTTCAGTATTTAACTTGGAGAGTGGACTCCTACGTGATCTCCTTCCAGCGACTTCTCCGTCAAACACACCATCTGCAGCTTCTTCATACTTTCGTGGTTAAATGTTTATATTTTTAGAATGAACATCCGTGGCTGGCGTTATGGACTCATTCTGCTTCAGTGTGGCGCCTGGCTAGCAGTGCTACGCTCAGCCAAGTTAGCGAGCTACGCGCTTCTGTCACGTTTCGGAAGATTTCTTTCTTTAATTCCACAAATATCGTCCAATTCTTCTCCTCAGCACTGTCCTTCACACTCACTTTCTTCACAACCGTGTTTGGAAAAACAAAGTTGTGTCTGTCTCTAGCTACAAGCTAATGGTAGCGAGAAAGACCGGATGTTTTGTGTGTGTGTGTGTGTGTGTGTGTGTGTGTGTGTGTGTGTGTGTGTGTGTGTGTGTGTGTGTGTGTGTGTGTGTGTGTGTGTGTGTGTGTGTGTGTGTGTTTCTACCCTTCTTGAGACATCAACAAGCAAAAGTACTTTCCATATGAGGACTGGTGAACAAGTTATGACCGAATTCATGGTCCCAATAAGGAAAACCATGGCATCTAATTGAGAGCCAAATACTGGAGTCCGTGAACATTGCTCCAAAGTCAGGATTTTTTGTTGATTTAATGTGCATACAAAAGTAAACATTTACAGGTGCAAAGGCAGCAATATATGATAAAACAAGCTAAAGAAGGACTTCCCTATTCATCCTCGAAAAAACCCGCCAGGTGAACAGCTGATTTTACGACTTCCGGTGCTGATGTAAGACAACCCGCGTCCCATATGTGACCATAGGATGAACAAATACACTACGGTACTAAGACTATAGTGGCCATTAACAGTTAGCTTCTACAGCTGGGTTGCACAAAGTGCGGCACAGGGGCCATCTGTGGTCCGTGACTCGTTTGTCATCGGCCTTAAGCACATTACAAAAAACAAAAAATAGAGATCTCATTTGCACCCCTGGTGGTGAAATCTATAAAAAATTAGGGTGGTCCCAAAAAGGAGGGATTTTTCAAATTGACTGTGTGTCGGTTTTAAAAGTGTTCCCCCTGTGGCCAACATATGTAATAACAAGTGTGTTTAAGAAATTAAAATGTGCCCCCTTTGGCCAAAATTAATTCAAATAAAATAAATATGTGTATAGAGACATACTGTAATAACAAAGTAAATAATGAAGATTAAAAAACAAAAAATAAAGAAATTTCTCACAATGTGTCGACTTTTTTCTTATAAAATTGGGAACAATTTCTCATAGTATTTCTGTTTCTGTAATATTGCAACATTTTCTCGTAAAACTTTTGACTTTTTAATGCAAAATGGTGACATTCGTCATATAAAATTCCGACTTTTATCACACCATTGCCAATGTTTTTGTTGTTGTAAAATAGTGACATTTTTTGAGTTAAATTATGACTTTTGCCAAGTAAAATTCTGATTATTATTATAATATTGCCAACATTGTAAAGTTTTCTATAAAATTGTGACTTGTGTCGAGTAAAAGTAGGAATCTTTTCACAAAATTGCCAACATTTTAAGGTTTTCTTGTAAAATTGTGACTGTTATTGAGACAAATTCCAACTTTTATCATAATATTGGACAAATGTTAATTTTTTCTTATAAAATTGGGAACAATTTCTCATAGTATTTCTGTTTCTGTAAAATTGCAATATTTTCTCGTAAAATGTTTTACTTTTTAATGCAAAATGGTGACATTCGTCATATAAAATTCCGACTTTTATCACACCATTGCCAATGTTTTTGTTGTTGTAAAATAGTGACATTTTTTGAGTTAAATTATGACTTTTGCCAAGTAAAATTCTGATTATTATTATAATATTGCCAACATTGTAAAGTTTTCTGTAAAATTGTGACTTGTGTCGAGTAAAAGTAGGAATCTTTTCATAAAATTGCCAACATTTTAAGGTTTTCTTGTAAAATTGTGACTGTTATTGAGACAAATTCCAACTTTTATCATAATATTGGACAAATGTTCATTTTTTCTTATAAAATTGGGAACAATTTCTCATAGTATTTCTGTTTCTGTAATATTGCAATATTTTCTCGTAAAATTTTTGACTTTTTAATGCAAAATGGTGACATTCGTCATATAAAATTCCGACTTTTATCACACCATTGCCAATGTTTTTGTTGTTGTAAAATAGTGACATTTTCTGAGTTAAATTATGACTTTTGCCAAGTAAAATTCTGATTATTATTATAATATTGCCAACATTGTAAAGTTTTCTATAAAATTGTGACTTGTGTCGAGTAAAAGTAGGAATCTTTTCATAAAATTGCCAACATTTTAAGGTTTTCTTGTAAAATTGTGACTGTTATTGAGACAAATTCCAACTTTTATCATAATATTGGACAAATGTTCATTTTTTCTTATAAAATTGGGAACAATTTCTCATAGTATTTCTGTTTCTGTAATATTGCAATATTTTCTCGTAAAATTTTTTACTTTTTTAATGCAAAATGGTGACATTCGTCATATAAAATTCCGAATTTTATCACACCATTGCCAATGTTTTTGTTGTTGTAAAATAGTGACATTTTTTGAGTTAAATTATGACTTTTGCCAAGTAAAATTCTGATTATTATTATAATATTGCCAACATTGTAAAGTTTTCTATAAAATTGTGACTTGTGTCGAGTAAAAGTAGGAATCTTTTCACAAAATTGCCAACATTTTAAGGTTTTCTTGTAAAATTGTGACAGTTATTGAGACAAATTCCAACTTTTATCATAATATTGGACAAATGTTCATTTTTTCTTATAAAATTGGGAACAATTTCTCATAGTATTTCTGTTTCTGTAATATTGCAATATTTTCTCGTAAATTTTTTTACTTTTTAATGCAAAATGGTGACATTCGTCATATAAAATTCCGACTTTTATCACACCATTGCCAATGTTTTTGTTGTTGTAAAATAGTGACATTTTTTGAGTTAAATTATGACTTTTGCCAAGTAAAATTCTGATTATTATTATAATATTGCCAACATTGTAAAGTTTTCTGTAAAATTGTGACTTGTGTCGAGTAAAAGTAGGAATCTTTTCATAAAATTGCCAACATTTTAAGGTTTTCTTGTAAAATTGTGACTGTTATTGAGACAAATTCCAACTTTTATCATAATATTGGACAAATATTAATTTTTTCTTATAAAATTGGGAACAATTTCTCATAGTATTTCTGTTTCTGTAATATTGCAATATTTTCTCGTAAAATTTTTTACTTTTTTAATGCAAAATGGTGACATTCGTCATATAAAATTCCGACTTTTATCACACCATTGCCAATGTTTTTGTTGTTGTAAAATAGTGACATTTTTTGAGTTAAATTATGACTTTTGCCAAGTAAAATTCTGATTATTATTATAATATTGCCAACATTGTAAAGTTTTCTATAAAATTGTGACTTGCGTCGAGTAAAAGTAGGTATCTTTTCATAAAATTGCCAACATTTTAAGGTTTTCTTGTAAAATTGTGACTGTTATTGAGACAAATTCCAACTTTTATCATAATATTGGACAAATGTTAATTTTTTCTTATAAAATTGGGAACAATTTCTCATAGTATTTCTGTTTCTGTAATATTGCAATATTTTCTCGTAAAATTTTTGACTTTTTAATGCAAAATGGTGACATTCGTCATATAAAATTCCGACTTTTATCACACCATTGCCAATGTTTTTGTTGTTGTAAAATAGTGACATTTTTTGAGTTAAATTATGACTTTTGCCAAGTAAAATTCTGATTATTATTATAATATTGCCAACATTGTAAAGTTTTCTGTAAAATTGTGACTTGTGTCGAGTAAAAGTAGGAATCTTTTCATAAAATTGCCAACATTTTAAGGTTTTCTTGTAAAATTGTGACTGTTATTGAGACAAATTCCAACTTTTATCATAATATTGGACAAATGTTCATTTTTTCTTCTAAAATTTTAACTTGCGTTGAGGAAAATGACAACTTTTATGATAATACTGCCAAAATTCGAAGTTTTTCTTGTGAAACTGTGACCTTTTTCTTGTGAAATTCCAACTCATTTTTCACAACAAGCTTTTTTTATATTTGCATATTATGTATATATTATTAATGTTGTAAATACTAATCGTTATATATCTAGAAAGGGTGGTCCTAAAGAAGTAGGCATTTTTCTCAGGTCTCAAGAAGGTAACAAATACAAGAGTGTGTGGGTGTGCGTGAGTGTGTGTGTGTGTGTACCATCCTCTGGAACGGGTCCGCGGTGTTGCTGGCGGTGTCCAGCAGCTGACTGTACTCCAGCTCCTCGCAGAGTCTCTGCAGCAGGTTGACGGGCTCGTTGAGGGCGGCGGGCATGGACACGCGGGCCAAGTCTTTGCCTGCGCCATGTGACCACAACCATCACTTTAACACAACGGCTCTTTTCTTTGGGGAACACGGGTCGTGCTGGCGCGTACCGATGTTGTTGTAGAGGATGGCCATCAGGCCCACGTGACTGTTGTCTGGACACGCAGCGGGAAGCGTGGTCCGGCGTCCGCTGCTCCTGGGGGCCGCGCTGTGAGGGGTCCTGGAAATGCTGGCTCGGTACTTCCGGGTGACCGATTCTGTTTTTACATAACGTGGGACATTATTAATATTTCTATTCGACAAAAAACATTTTCACGCAGTAATGTGACATAAAAACTACATGCTACTACAAAACCCAAAAGCAGTGAAGTTGGCACGTTGTGTAAATGGCAGAGGTGTGGACTCGAGTCACATGACTTGGACTCGAGTCAGACTCGAGTCACATGACTTGGACTCGAGTCAGACTCGAGTCATGAATTTGATGACTTTAGACTCGACTTGACAAAATGTAAAAAGACTTGCAACTCGACTTAGACTTTAACATCAATGACTTGTGACTTCACTTGGACTTGAGCCTTTTGAATTGACATGACTTGACATGACTTGCTACTTTCCCCAAAACCCAAAGATGAAAAAGTTATTCGGGAGCGCTCCGTATTTTTCATTGTGTACTTGTCTATCAGCGTTGCGTGTGTCAGCTGGTGTGCTGTCAGTACAACAGCCAATCAAATTAGATCTACTTTGTTTTCATCACACAGCATTCATCCAATCAAATTGCAGGACAACCAACGAAGAAGACATGTCCAAACCACACGCCAGTGAACAAAAAATGATACCTAAAATAATTTCGTTTGGGTATAAAAATTACGAGGTGGTCAACACAAAACGGTTTGCAGTATGCAACACATGCGGTTCGAAAATGACTGATGGAGAGGCAACAACTTCCAACTTCGTCCGGCATTTGAAGTTGCACAAAGAACGGTAAGTTTTGAATGTAAGATAACGTTTATTGGCTAAGTAACGTGACTTTTATTTGCTGTGTAGTTAAATCAGTGAGGCTGTAAACTCACTGCTAACGTTATAACGTTATTGCAAACACGGGAATCTGTTGCAGTTCACTACCTTATTCATACTTTTTGTTCAGTGATTTTTTTCAAGCAGGGTTACGTTAGTCAATATATCACACGTAACGTTAGACGGCGGTCAGCAGCACCGCGTATTTTAGCCACCTAAAAAAAGACAAAAATAGTAAAATAAAGGTCAGTTAAAATGTATACTATATTATGAATATGTGTACCGTTTTAGCTAGCTTTCTGACATACTGTTGGTTGTTTACCTCAGTGGTCCCCAACCACCGGGCCGCGGCCCCGTACTGGTCCGTGGATCGATTGGTATCGGGCCGCACAAGAAATAATTTTTTTTTCTTTTCTTTTTTTAATTAAATCAACATAAAAAACACAAGATACACTTACAAGTAGTGCACCAACCCAAAACAACTCTCTCCCCTCTTTTGTTCTGGGCATTGAACATGAAGACTCTTCCTTCACTGTTCCGAGTGGCCATGAGAGTCTTGGCAGTGCCTGCCTCCAGTGCTCCAGTGGAGCGAGTTTTCAGCCATGGTGGCATCATACTACGCCCCCATCGTGCACAAATGACTGACAGACTCTTGGCTAATTTGGTCTTTTGCAAATGCAATGCAGCATAGGGCCCTGACATATAAAAAGTACAACTTTTTTGTTAAGTTCACGTATATGTCATGTTTTTTCAATGTTAACACTTTTGTACAAATAAGTACATTTGCACTTTATTTTTCAATGTGTTTGTTCTGTAAAGGAATGAGTTAATGTTTAAAATGACTGGTTAATAGTGCTATTATAAAGTGCAATGTCAGCACAATTTTCTTTCCTGCAATTTAAAATGCACTTGTTTTAATAAATAAATACAGCGTTTGAAAAGCATACACAATCTGTGTTAATATATTAGTCTGTGGTTAAAAGGACTTGAAAGGACTCGAAACTCAAAATGCAGGACTTAGGACTTGACTTGAGACTTTCCAGTCTTGACTTTGGACTTGACTCGGGGCTTGCCTGTCTTGACTCGGGACTTGACTCGGACTTGAGGGCAAAGACTTGAGACTTACTTGTGACTTGCAAAACAATGACTTGGTCCCACCTCTGGTAAATGGTAAATAAAAACAGAATACAATGATTCGCTAATCTTTTTCAATTTATATTCAATTGAATAGACTGCAAAGACAACATATTTAATGTTCCAACTGAGAAACTTTTTTTTTTGCAAATAATCATTAACTTAGAATTTAATGGCATTGCAAAAAAGATGAGATCCGCCCGGAGTTCCTTAAGGCTCTGGATGCTGTGGGGCTGTCTTGGTTGACAAGACTCTGCAGCATCGCGTGGACATCGGGGGCGGTACCTCTGGATTGGCAGACCGGGGTGGTGGTTCCTCTCTTTAAGAAGGGGAACCGGAGGGTGTGTTCCAACTATCGTGGGATCACACTCCTCAGCCTTCCCGGTAAGGTCTATTCAGGTGTACTGGAGAGGAGGCTACGCCGGATAGTCGAACCTCGGATTCAGGAGGAACAGTGTGGTTTTCGTCCTGGTCGTGGAACTGTGGACCAGCTCTATACTCTCGGCAGGGTCCTTGAGGGTGCATGGGAGTTTGCCCAACCAGTCTACATGTGTTTTGTGGACTTGGAGAAGGCATTCGACCGTGTCCCTCGGGAAGTCCTGTGGGGAGTGCTCAGAGAGTATGGGGTATCGGACTGTCTGATTGTGGCGGTCCGCTCCCTGTATGATCAGTGCCAGAGCTTGGTCCGCATTGCCGGCAGTAAGTCGGACACGTTTCCAGTGAGGGTTGGACTCCGCCAAGGCTGCCCTTTGTCACCGATTCTGTTCATAACTTTTATGGACAGAATTTCTAGGCGCAGTCAAGGCGTTGAGGGGATCTGGTTTGGTGGCTGCAGGATTAGGTCTCTGCTTTTTGCAGATGATGTGGTCCTGATGGCTTCCTCTGGCCAAGATCTTCAGCTCTCACTGGATCGGTTCGCAGCCGAGTGTGAAGCGACTGGGATGAGAATCAGCACCTCCAAGTCCGAGTCCATGGTTCTCGCCCGGAAAAGGGTGGAGTGCCATCTCCGGGTTGGGGAGGAGATCTTGCCCCAAGTGGAGGAGTTCAAGTACCTCGGAGTCTTGTTCACGAGTGAGGGAAGAGTGGATCGTGAGATCGACAGGCGGATCGGTGCGGCGTCTTCAGTAATGCGGACGCTGTATCGATCCGTTGTGGTGAAGAAGGAGCTGAGCCGGAAGGCAAAGCTCTCAATTTACCGGTCGATCTACGTTCCCATCCTCACCTATGGTCATGAGCTTTGGGTTATGACCGAAAGGACAAGATCACGGGTACAAGCGGCCGAAATGAGTTTCCTCCGCCGGGTGGCGGGGCTCTCCCTTAGAGATAGGGTGAGAAGCTCTGTCATCCGGGGGGAGCTCAAAGTAAAGCCGCTGCTCCTCCACATCGAGAGGAGCCAGATGAGGTGGTTCGGGCATCTGGTCAGGATGCCACCCGAACGCCTCCCTAGGGAGGTGTTTAGGGCACGTCCGACCGGTAGGAGGCCGCGGGGAAGACCCAGGACACGTTGGGAAGACTATGTCTCCCGGCTGGCCTGGGAACGCCTCGGGGTCCCACAGGAAGAGCTGGACAAAGTGGCTGGGGAGAGGGAAGTCTAGGCTTCCCTGCTTAGGCTGCTGCCCCCGCGACCCGACCTCGGATAAGCGGAAGAAGATGGATGGATGCAAAAAAGTTGGCATAGGGGCATTTTTACCACTGTGTTACATGGCCTTTCCTTTTAACAACATTCAGTAAACGCTTGGGAACCGAGGAGCAATTTTTGGGGCTTTTCAGGTGGAATTCTTTCCCATTCTTGCTTGATGTACAGCTTAAGTTGTTCAACAGTCCGGGGGTCTCCGTTGTGGTATTTTAGGCTTCATATTGCGCCACACATTTTCAACGGGAGACAGGTCTGGACTACAGGCAGGCCAGTCTAGTACCCGGACTCTTTTACTATGAAGCCAGGTGGCTTGGCATCGCCTTGCTGAAATAAGCAGGGGCGTCCATGGTAACGTTGCTTGGATGGCAACATATGTTGCTCCAAAACCTGTATGTACCTTTCAGCATTAATGGTGCCTTCACAGATGTGTAAGTTACCCATGCCTTGGGCACTAATACACCCCCATACCATCACAGATGCTGGCTTTTCAACTTTGCGCCTAGAACAATCCAAGTGGTTCTTTTCCTCTTTGGTCCTGAGAACACGACGTCCACAGTATACAAAAACATTTTTAATGTGGACTCGTCAGACCACAGAACAGTTTTCCACTTTGCATCAATCCATCTTAGATGAGCTTGGGCCCAGGGAAGCCGGCGGCGTTTCTGGGTGTTGTTGATAAATGGCTTTCGCTTTGCATAGTAGAGTTTTAACTTACACTTACAGATGTAGCAACCAACTGTAGTTACTGACAGTGGTTTTCTGAAGTGTTCCTGAGCCCATGTGAAGATATCCTTTACACACTGATGTTGCTTTTTGATGCAGTACCGCTTGAGGGATCGAAGGTTTTGGGCCTTGCAGTGATTTCTCCAGATTCTCTGAACCCTTTGATGATATTACGGACCGTAGATGGTGAAATCCCTAAATTCCTTGCAATAGCTCGTTGAGAAATGTTGTTCTTAAACGGTTCGACATTTTGCTCACGCATTTGTTGACAAAGTGGTGACCCTCGCCCCATCCTTGTTTGTGAATGACGGAGCATTTCATGGAAGCTGCTTTTATACCCAATCATGGCACCCACCTGTTCCCAATTAGCCTGTTCACCCGTGGGAAGTTCCAAATAAGTGTTTGATGAGCGTTCCTCAACTTTCTCCGTCTTTTTTGCCACTCGTGCCAGCTTTTTTAAAAACATGTTGCAGGACATCAAATTCCAAATGAGGTAATATTTGCAAAAAATAAAGTTTCTCAGTTGGAACATTAAATATCTATTCAATTGAATATAGGTTGAAAAGGATTTGCAAATCATTGTATTTTGTTTTTATTTACACTTTACTCAACGTGCCAACATTTTATGCTTACTTGTCCTATGTCATCATGCTGACGTTAGCACGCTAATGTTTTATGCTAGCTTTTCAACTAATTTTATTTGTTTAAACCTAAAAATAATTTATTTTGATACTTGTCGCCGTCTTTGAAGTATGCTAACGTCGCTTATATTAGCATGCTAAGGTTAGCATACTAACATTTTATGCTAGCGTTATAGCTAATTTTGTATGTTTACACCGGTTTACACCTAAAAATAGTGCAATTTAATACTTGGCGCCATCTGAGAAGTATGCTAACTTGTCCTATGTCATCATGCTAACATTTTATGATAGCTTTGTAGCTCATTTTGTGTGTTTGCACCTAAAAGTAGTGCATTTTATGCTTATTGTATGCTTAATTGTCCTATATCATCATGCTGACGTTAGCACGCTAATGTTTTATGCTAGCTTTTCAACTAATTTTGTTTGTTTAAACTTAATAATCATGGATTTTTTATACTTGGCGCCATCTTTGAAGTATGCTAACTTGTCCTACGTCATCATGCTAATGTTTTATGCTAGCTTTTCAACTAATTTTGTTTGTTTAAACCTAAAAATCATTGATTTTGATACTTGCCGCCATCTTTGAAGTATGCTAACGTCGCTTATATTAGCATGCTAAGGTTAGCATACAAAAATTTTATGCTAGCGTTTCAGCTAATTTTGTATGTTTACACCTAAAAATAGTCCATGTTAATATTTTCCCTATGTCATCATGCTAATGTTAGCATGCCAACGTTTTATGCTAGCTTTTTAGCTGATTTGGTATGTTTACACCTAAAAATAGTGCAATTTAATACTTGGCGCCATCTGAGAAGTATGCTAACTTGTCCTATGTCATCATGCTAACATTTTATGATAGCTTTGTAGCTCATTTTGTGTGTTTGCACCTAAAAGTAGTGCATTTTATGCTTATTTTATGCTTAATTGTCCTATATCATCATGCTGACGTTAGCACGCTAATGTTTTATGCTAGCTTTTCAACTAATTTTGTTTGTTTAAACTTAATAATCATGGATTTTTGATACTTGGCGCCATCTTTGAAGTATGCTAACTTGTCCTACGTCATCATGCTAATGTTTTATGCTAGCTTTTAAACTAATTTTGTTTGATTAAACCTAAAAATCTTTGATTTTGATACTTGCCGCCATCTTTGAAGTATGCTAACGTCGCTTATATTAGCATGCTAAGGTTAGCATACAAAAATTTTATGCTAGCGTTTCAGCTAATTTTGTATGTTTACACCTAAAAATAGTCCATGTTAATATTTTCCCTATGTCATCATGCTAATGTTAGCATGCCAACGTTTTATGCTAGCTTTTTAGCTGATTTGGTATGTTTACACCTAAAAATAGTGCAATTTAATACTTGGCGCCATCTGAGAAGTATGCTAACTTGTCCTATGTCATCATGCTAACATTTTATGATAGCTTTGTAGCTCATTTTGTGTGTTTACACCTAAAAGTAGTGTATTTATGCTTATTGTATGCTTACTTGTCCTATGTCATCATGCAGACGTTAGCACGCTAATGTTTTATGCTAGCTTTTCAACTAATTTTGTTTGTTTAAACTTAAAAATCATGGATATTGATACTTGGCGCCATCTTTGAAGTATGCTAACTTGTCCTACGTCATCATGCTAATGTTTTATGCTAGCTTTTTAACTAATTTTGTTTGTTTAAACTTAATAATCATGAATTTTGATACTTGGCGCCATCTTTGAAGTATGCTAACTTGTCCTAGGTCATCATGCTAATGTTTTATGCTAAATTTTAAACTAATTTTGTTTGTTTAAACCTAAAAATCTTTGATTTTGATACTTGCCGCCATCTTTGAAGTATGCTAACGTCGCTTATATTAGCATGCTAAGGTTAGCATACTAAAATTTTATGCTAGCGTTTTAGCTAATTTTGTATGTTTACACCTAAAAATAGTCCATGTTAATATTTTCCCTATGTCATCATGCTAATGTTAGCATACCAACGTTTTATGCTAGCCTTTTAGCTGATTTGGTATGTTTACGTCTAAAAATAGTGCAATTTAATACTTGGCGCCATCTGAGAAGTATGCTAACTTGTCCTATGTCATCATGCTAACATTTTATGATAGCTTTGTAGCTCATTTTGTGTGTTTACACCTAAAAGTAGTGTATTTATGCTTATTGTATGCTTACTTGTCCTATGTCATCATGCAGACGTTAGCACGCTAATGTTTTATGCTAGCTTTTAAACTAATTGTGTTTGTTTAAACTTAATAATCATGAATTTTGATACTTGGCGCCATCTTTGAAGTATGCTAACTTGTCCTACGTCATCATGCTAATGTTTTATGCTAGCTTTTAAACTAATTTTGTTTGTTTAAACTTAATAATCATGAATTTTGATACTTGGCGCCATCTTTGAAGTATGCTAACTTGTCCTAGGTCATCATGCTAATGTTTTATGCTAAATTTTAAACAAATTTTGTTTGTTTAAACCTAAAAATCTTTGATTTTGATACTTGCCGCCATCTTTGAAGTATGCTAACGTCGCTTATATTAGCATGCAAAGGTTAGCATACTAAAGTTTTATGCTAGCGTTTTAGCTAATTTTGTATGTTTACACCTAAAAATAGTCCATGTTAATATTTTCCCTATGTCATCATGCTAATGTTAGCATACCAACGTTTTATGCTAGCCTTTTAGCTGATTTGGTATGTTTACATCTAAAAATAGTGCAATTTAATACTTGGCGCCATCTGAGAAGTATGCTAACTTGTCCTATGTCATCATGCTAACATTTTATGATAGCTTTGTAGCTCATTTTGTGTGTTTACACCTAAAAGTAGTGTATTTATGCTTATTGTATGCTTACTTGTCCTATGTCATCATGCAGACGTTAGCACGCTAATGTTTTATGCTAGCTTTTCAACTAATTTTGTTTGTTTAAACTTAAAAATCATGGATATTGATACTTGGCGCCATCTTTGAAGTATGCTAACTTGTCCTACGTCATCATGCTAACGTTTTATGCTAGCTTTTCAACTAATTTTGTTTGTTTAAACTTAATAATCATGAATTTTTATACTTGGCGCCATCTTTGAAGTATGCTAACTTGTCCTAGGTCATCATGCTAATGTTTTATGCTAAATTTTAAACTAATTTTGTTTGTTTAAACCTAAAAATCTTTGATTTTGATACTTGCCGCCATCTTTTAAGTATGCTAACGTCGCTTATATTAGCATGCTAAGGTTAGCATACTAAAATTTTATGCTAGCGTTTTAGCTAATTTTGTATATTTACACCTAAAAATAGTCCATGTTAATATTTTCCCTATGCCATCATGCTAATGTTAGCATACCAACGTTTTATGCTAGCCTTTTAGCTGATTTGGTATGTTTACATCTAAAAATAGTGCAATTTAATACTCGGCGCCATCTGAGAAGTATGCTAACTTGTCCTATGTCATCATGCTAACATTTTATGATAGCTTTGTAGCTCATTTTGTGTGTTTACACCTAAAAGTAGTGTATTTATGCTTATTGTATGCTTACTTGTCCTATGTCATCATGCAGACGTTAGCACGCTAATGTTTTATGCTAGCTTTTCAACTAATTTTGTTTGTTTAAACTTAAAAATCATGGATATTGATACTTGGCGCCATCTTTGAAGTATGCTAACTTGTCCTACGTCATCATGCTAATGTTTTATGCTAGCTTTTAAACTAATTTTGTTTGTTTAAACTTAATAATCATGGATTTTTTATACTTGGCGCCATCTTTGAAGTATGCTAACTTGTCCTACGTCATCATGCTAATGTTTTATGCTAGCTTTTAAACTAATTTTGTTTGTTTAAACCTAAAAATCATTGATTTTGATACTTGCCGCCATCTTTGAAGTATGCTAACGTCGCTTATATTAGCATGCTAAGGTTAGCATACTAAAATTTTATGCTAGCGTTTTAGCTAATTTTGTATGTTTACACCTAAAAATAGTGCATGTTAATATTTGCCCTATGTCATCATGCTAATGTTAGCATACCAACGTTTTATGCTAGCCTTTTAGCTGATTTGGTATGTTTACATCTAAAAATAGTGCAATTTAATACTTGGCGCCATCTGAGAAGTATGCTAACTTGTCCTATGTCATCATGCTAACATTTTATGATAGCTTTGTAGCTCATTTTGTGTGTTTGCACCTAAAAGTAGTGCATTTTATGCTTATTTTATGCTTAATTGTCCTATGTCATCATGCTGACGTTAGCACGCTAATGTTTTATGCAAGCTTTTCAACTAATTTTGTTTGTTTAAACTTAATAATCATGGATTTTTTATACTTGGCGCCATCTTTGAAGTATGCTAACTTGTCCTACGTCATCATGCTAATGTTTTATGCTAGCTTTTAAACTAATTTTGTTTGTTTAAACCTAAAAATCATTGATTTTGATACTTGCCGCCATCTTTGAAGTATGCTAACGTCGCTTATATTAGCATGCTAAGGTTAGCATACTAAAATTTTATGCTAGCGTTTTAGCTAATTTTGTATGTTTACACCTAAAAATAGTCCATGTTAATATTTTCCCTATGTCATCATGCTAATGTTAGCATGCCAACGTTTTATGCTAGCTTTTTAGCTGATTTGGTATGTTTACACCTAAAAATAGTGCAATTTAATACTTGGCGCCATCTGAGAAGTATGCTAAGTTGTCCTATGTCATCATGCTAACATTTTATAATAGCTTTGTAGCTCATTTTGTGTGTTTACATCTAAAAGTAGTGTATTTTATGCTTATTGTATGCTTACTTGTTCTATGTCATCATGCTGACCTTAGCACGCTAATGTTTTATGCTAGCTTTTCAACTAATTTTGTTTGTTTAAACTTAAAAATCATGGATATTGATACTTGCCGCCATCTTTGAAGTATGCTAACGTCGCTTATATTAGCATGCTAAGGTTAGCATACTAAAATTTTATGCTAGCGTTTTAGCTAATTTTGCATGTTTACACCTAAAAATAGTCCATGTTAATATTTTCCCTATGTCATCATGCTAATGTTAGCATACCAATGTTTTATGCTAGCCTTTTAGCTGATTTGGTATGTTTACATCTAAAAATAGTGCAATTTAATACTTGGCGCCATCTGAGAAGTATGCTAACTTGTCCTATGTCATCATGCTAACATTTTATGATAGCTTTGTAGCTCATTCTGTGTGTTTACACCTAAAAGTAGTGTATTTTATGCTTATTGTATGCTTACTTGTCCTATGTCATCATGCAGACGTTAGCACGCTAATGTTTTATGCTAGCTTTTCAACTAATTTTGTTTGTTTAAACTTAAAAATCATGGATATTGATACTTGGCGCCATCTTTGAAGTATGCTAACTTGTCCTACGTCATCATGCTAATGTTTTATGCTAGCTTTTAAACTAATTTTGTTTGTTTAAACTTAATAATCATGAATTTTGATACTTGGCGCCATCTTTGAAGTATGCTAACTTGTCCTAGGTCATCATGCTAATGTTTTATGCTAAATTTTAAACTAATTTTGTTTGTTTAAACCTAAAAATCTTTGATTTTGATACTTGCCGCCATCTTTGAAGTATGCTAACGTCGCTTATATTAGTATGCTAAGGTTAGCATACTAAAATTTTATGCTAGCATTTTAGCTAATTTTGTATGTTTACACCTAAAAATAGTCCATGTTAATATTTTCCCTATGTCATCATGCTAATGTTAGCATACCAACGTTTTATGCTAGCCTTGTAGCTGATTTGGTATGTTTACATCTAAAAATAGTGCAATTTAATACTTGGCGCCATCTGAGAAGTATGCTAACTTGTCCTATTTCATCATGCTAACATTTTATGATAGCTTTGTAGCTCATTTTGTGTGTTTACACCTAAAAGTAGTGTATTCATGCTTATTGTATGCTTACTTGTCCTATGTCATCATGCAGACGTTAGCACGCTAATGTTTTATGCTAGCTTTTCAACTAATTTTGTTTGTTTAAACTTAAAAATCATGGATATTGATACTTGGCGCCATCTTTGAAGTATGCTAACTTGTCCTACGTCATCATGCTAACGTTTTATGCTAAATTTTAAACTAATTTTGTTTGTTTAAACCTAAAAATCTTTGATTTTGATACTTGCCGCCATCTTTGAAGTATGCTAACGTCGCTTATATTAGCATGCTAAGGTTAGCATACTAAAATTTTATGCTAGCGTTTTAGCTAATTTTGTATGTTTACACCTAAAAATACACACACACACACACGCACCGTGTCCTTCTTCAGGCTCCGAGTTGGACGTGCTTCCGTCGCTCAGTCCAGATTCCTCGGACACGTCAGAGGAGCTCCCAAAGAGGATGTCGTCACTGGCATCAAAATACTCGGCGGCCGACTCGGCCACAGAGGCGGGCCTGTGGGACGGACGCCTCGCCGCCGCCTACAGGAAGGAGAGCACGCATCGTTAGATGGCGCTGACTTCGCGGTGGACTCCAGAACAGGAGCGGCACCTCGTGGTTGTCCTCCCAGACTTCTTGTAGCTTGTGACTCTCCCGACAGAGCGTGTGGTGGACGGACTGCAGGGAGGTGAGAACTGCAAGGAGGAGGAGACACCGTGTTATTGTCCCGGTCTTCACGACGGCCTGGCGGGATAACGCGGCGTGACCTCGTAGCGACACGGCGCAGATGTCCTGCTGGATCTTCTTGCCTTCGGCCGACGTGGACGTGGGCGGGGACAGCTGGGAGTAGACGTAGTCCGGGATGGAGGGGACGGAGGCGCCGAAGTGGGAGGAGCTAGTCAAAGGGCTGGAGGACAACTGTGGAGGACAACGTTGTCAGTCTAGCAAACACCAAACTCAATACCCTCGTTTTATGATAGCTTTTTAGCTAATTTTGTGTGTTTACACCTAAAAATAGTGCATTTTAATGCTTGGCGCCATCTTAGAAGTATGCTAACTTGTCCTATTTCATCATGCTAACGTTTTAAACTAATTTTGTTTGTTTAAACTTAAAAATCAAGGACTTTAATAATTGACGCCATCTTAGAAGCATGCTAACTTGTCCTATGTCTTCATGCTAACGTTTTGTGATAGCTTTTAAACTAATTGTGTTTGTTTACACCTAAAAATAGTGCATTTTAATACTTGGCGCCATCATAGAAGAATGCTAACTTGTCCGATGTCATCATGCTAATGTTTTATGATAGCTTTCAAATTTATTTTGTTCGTTTACACTAAAAATAGTGCATTTTAAAACTTGGCACCATCTTAGAAGTACGGTATGCTAACTTGTCCTATGTCATCATGCTAATGTTTTATGTTAGCTTTTAAACTAATTGTGTTTGTTTACACCTAAAAATAGTGCATTTTAATACTTGGCGCCATCATAGAAGAATGCTAACTTGTCCTATGTCATCATGCTAATGTTTTATGATAGCTTTTTAGCTAATTTTGTGCGTTTACACCTAAAAATACTGCATTTTAATACTTGTTGCCATCTTAGAAGTATGCTAACTTGTCCTATGTCATCATGCTAACGTTAACATACTAACATTTTATGCTATCTTTTAAACTAATTTTGTTTGTTTAAACCTAAAAATCATGGCCTTTAATAATTGGCGCCATCTTAGCAGTATGCCAACTTGTCCTATGTCATCATGCTAACGTTTTATGATAGCTTTTTAGCTCATTTTGCATGTTTACACCTAAAAATGGTGCATTTTAATGCTTGGCGCCATCTTAGAAGTATGCTAACTTGTCCTATTTCATCATGCTAACGTTTTAAACTAATTTTGTTTGTTTAAACTTAAAAATCAAGGACTTTAATAATTGACGCCATCTTAGAAGCATGCTAACTTGTCCTATGTCTTCATGCTAACGTTTTATGATAGCTTTTAAACTAATTGTGTTTGTTTACACCTAAAAATAGTGCATTTTAATACTTGGCGCCATCATAGAAGAATGCTAACTTGTCCGATGTCATCATGCTAATGTTTTATGATAGCTTTCAAATTAATTTTGTTCGTTTACACTAAAAATAGTGCATTTTAAAACTTGGCACCATCTTAGAAGCATGCTAACTTGTCCTATGTCATCATGCTAATGTTTTATGTTAGCTTTTAAACTAATTGTGTTTGTTTACACCTAAAAATAGTGCATTTTAATACTTGGCACCATCTTAGAAGTATGCTAACTTGTCCTATGTCATCATGCTAATGTTTTATGTTAGCTTTTAAACTAATTTTGTTTGTTTAAACCTAAAAATAGTGCATTTTAATACTTGGCGCCATCATAGAAGAATGCTAACTTGTCCTATGTCATCATGCTAACGTTTTATGTTAGCTTTTAAACTAATTGTGTTTGTTTACACCTAAAAATACTGCATTTTAATGCTTGGCGCCATCTTAGAAGTATGCTAACTTGTCCTATTTCATCATGCTAACGTTTTAAACTAATTTTGTTTGTTTAAACTTAAAAATCAAGGACTTTAATAATTGACGCCATCTTAGAAGCATGCTAACTTGTCCTATGTCTTCATGCTAACGTTTTATGATAGCTTTTAAACTAATTGTGTTTGTTTACACCTAAAAATAGTGCATTTTAATACTTGGCGCCATCATAGAAGAATGCTAACTTGTCCGATGTCATCATGCTAATGTTTTATGATAGCTTTCAAATTAATTTTGTTCGTTTACACTAAAAATAGTGCATTTTAAAACTTGGCACCATCTTAGAAGCATGCTAACTTGTCCTATGTCATCATGCTAATGTTTTATGTTAGCTTTTAAACTAATTTTGTTTGTTTAAACCTAAAAATCAAGGACTTTAATAATTGATGCCATCTTGGAAGCATGCTAACTTGTCCTATGTCTTCATGCTAACATTTTATGATAGCTTTTAAACTAATTGTGTTTGTTTACACCTAAAAATAGTGCATTTTAATACTTGGCGCCATCATAGAAGAATGCTAACTCGTCCTATGTCATCATGCTAATGTTTTATGATAGCTTTCAAATTAATTTTGTTCGTTTACACTAAAAATAGTGCATTTTAATACTTGGCGCCATCTTAGAAGTATGCTAACTTGTCCTATGTCATCATGCTAATGTTTTATGTTAGCTTTTAAACTAATTGTGTTTGTTTACACCTAAAAATAGTGCATTTTAATACTTGGCACCATCTTAGAAGTATGCTAACTTGTCCTATGTCATCATGCTAATGTTTTATGTTAGCTTTTAAACTAATTTTGTTTGTTTAAACCTAAAAATCAAGGACTTTAATAATTGACGCCATCTTAGAAGCATGCTAACTTGTCCTATGTCTTCATGCTAACGTTTTGTGATAGCTTTTAAACAAATTGTGTTTGTTTACACCTAAAAATAGTGCATTTTAATACTTGGCGCCATCATAGAAGAATGCTAACTCGTCCTATGTCATCATGCTAATGTTTTATGATAGCTTTTTAGCTAATTTTGTGCATTTACACTTAAAAATACTGCATTTTAATACTTGTTGCCATCTTAGAAGTATGCTAACTTGTCCTATGTCATCATGCTAACGTTAACATACTAACATTTTATGCTATCTTTTAAACTAATTTTGTTTGTTTAAACCTAAAAATCATGGCCTTTAATAATTGGCGCCATCTTAGCAGTATGCCAACTTGTCCTATGTCATCATGCTAACGTTTTATGATAGCTTTTTAGCTCATTTTGCACGTTTACACCTAAAAATGGTGCATTTTAATGCTTGGCGCCATCTTAGAAGTATGCTAACTTGTCGTATTTCATCATGCTAACGTTTTAAACTAATTTTGTTTGTTTAAACTTAAAAATCAAGGACTTTAATAATTGACGCCATCTTAGAAGCATGCTAACTTGTCCTATGTCTTCATGCTAAGGTTTTGTGATAGCTTTTAAACTAATTGTGTTTGTTTACACCTAAAAATAGTGCATTTTAATACTTGGCGCCATCATAGAAGAATGCTAACTTGTCCGATGTCATCATGCTAATGTTTTATGATAGCTTTTTAGCTAATTTTGTGCGTTTACACCTAAAAATACTGCATTTTAATACTTGTTGCCATCTTAGAAGTATGCTAACTTGTCCTATGTCATCATGCTATCGTTTTATGATAGCTTTCAAATTAATTTTGTTTGTTTACACTAAACATAGTGCATTTTAAAACTTGGCGCCATCATAGAAGAATGCTAACTTGTCCTATGTCATCATGCTAATGTTTTATGATAGCTTTCAAATTAATTTTTTTCGTTTACACTAAAAATAGTGCATTTTAAAACTTGGCACCATCTTAGAAGTATGCTAACTTGTCCTATGTCATCATGCTAATGTTTTATGTTAGCTTTTAAACTAATTGTGTTTGTTTACACCTAAAAATAGTGCATTTTAATACTTGGCACCATCTTAGAAGTATGCTAACTTGTCCTATGTCATCATGCTAATGTTTTATGTTAGCTTTTAAACTAATTTTGTTTGTTTAAACCTAAAAATCAAGGACTTTAATAATTGATGCCATCTTAGAAGCATGCTAACTTGTCCTATGTCTTCATGCTAACATTTTATGATAGCTTTTAAACTAATTGTGTTTGTTTACACCTAAAAATAGTGCATTTTAATACTTGGCGCCATCATAGAAGAATGCTAACTTGTCCTATGTCATCATGCTAATGTTTTATGTTAGCTTTTAAACTAATTTTGTTTGTTTAAACCTAAAAATCAAGAACTTTAATAATTGATGCCATCTTAGAAGCATGCTAACTTGTCCTATGTCTTCATGCTAACATTTTATGATAGCTTTTAAACTAATTGTGTTTGTTTACACCTAAAAATAGTGCATTTTAATACTTGGCGCCATCATAGAAGAATGCTAACTTGTCCTATGTCATCATGCTAATGTTTTATGATAGCTTTTTAGCTAATTTTGTGAGTTTACACCTAAAAATACTGCATTTTAATACTTGTTGCCATCTTAGAAGTATGCTAACTTGTCCTATGTCATCATGCTAATGTTTTATGTTAGCTTTTAAACTAATTTTGTTTGTTTAAACCTAAAAATCAAGGACTTTAATAATTGATGCCATCTTAGAAGCATGCTAACTTGTCCTATGTCTTCATGCTAACATTTTATGATAGCTTTTAAACTAATTGTGTTTGTTTACACCTAAAAATAGTGCATTTTAATACTTGGCGCCATCATAGAAGAATGCTAACTTGTCCGATGTCATCATGCTAATGTTTTATGATAGCTTTCAAATTAATTTTGTTCGTTTACACTAAAAATAGTGCATTTTAAAACTTGGCACCATCTTAGAAGTATGCTAACTTGTCCTATGTCATCATGCTAATGTTTTATGTTAGCTTTTAAACTAATTGTGTTTGTTTACACCTAAAAATAGTGCATTTTAATACTTGGCACCATCTTAGAAGTATGCTAACTTGTCCTATGTCATCATGCTAATGTTTTATGTTAGCTTTTAAACTAATTTTGTTTGTTTAAACCTAAAAATCAAGGACTTTAATAATTGATGCCATCTTAGAAGCATGCTAACTTGTCCTATGTCTTCATGCTAACATTTTATGATAGCTTTTAAACTAATTGTGTTTGTTTACACCTAAAAATAGTGCATTTTAATACTTGGCGCCATCATAGAAGAATGCTAACTTGTCCTATGTCATCATGCTAATGTTTTATGATAGCTTTTTAGCTAATTTTGTGCGTTTACACCTAAAAATACTGCATTTTAATACTTGTTGCCATCTTAGAAGTATGCTAACTTGTCCTATGTCATCATGCTAACGTTAACATACTAACATTTTATGCTATCTTTTAAACTAATTTTGTTTGTTTAAACCTAAAAATCATGGCCTTTAATAATTGGCGCCATCTTAGCAGTATGCCAACTTGTCCTATGTCATCATGCTAACGTTTTATGATAGCTTTTTAGCTCATTTTGCACGTTTACACCTAAAAATGGTGCATTTTAATGCTTGGCGCCATCTTAGAAGTATGCTAACTTGTCCTATTTCATCATGCTAACGTTTTAAACAAATTTTGTTTGTTTAAACTTAAAAATCAAGGACTTTAATAATTGACGCCATCTTAGAAGCATGCTAACTTGTCCTATGTCTTCATGCTAACGTTTTGTGATAGCTTTTAAACTAATTGTGTTTGTTTACACCTAAAAATAGTGCATTTTAATACTTGGCGCCATCATAGAAGAATGCTAACTTGTCCGATGTCATCATGCTAATGTTTTATGATAGCTTTCAAATTAATTTTGTTCGTTTACACTAAAAATAGTGCATTTTAAAACTTGGCACCATCTTAGAAGTATGCTAACTTGTCCTATGTCATCATGCTAATGTTTTATGTTAGCTTTTAAACTAATTTTGTTTGTTTAAACCTAAAAATCAAGGACTTTAATAATTGACGCCATCTTAGAAGCATGCTAACTTGTCCTATGTCTTCATGCTAACGTTTTGTGATAGCTTTTAAACAAATTGTGTTTGTTTACACCTAAAAATAGTGCATTTTAATACTTGGCGCCATCATAGAAGAATGCTAACTTGTCCTATGTCATCATGCTAATGTTTTATGATAGCTTTTTAGCTAATTTTGTGCGTTTACACCTAAAAATACTGCATTTTAATACTTGTTGCCATCTTAGAAGTATGCTAACTTGTCCTATGTCATCATGCTAACGTTAACATACTAACATTTTATGCTATCTTTTAAACTAATTTTGTTTGTTTAAACCTAAAAATCATGGCCTTTAATAATTGGCGCCATCTTAGCAGTATGCCAACTTGTCCTATGTCATCATGCTAACGTTTTATGATAGCTTTTTAGCTCATTTTGCACGTTTACACCTAAAAATGGTGCATTTTAATGCTTGGCGCCATCTTAGAAGTATGCTAACTTGTCCTATGTCATCATGCTAATGTTTTATGATAGCGTTTAAACTAATTGTGTTTGTTTACACCTAAAAATAGTGCATTTTAATACTTGGCACCATCTTAGAAGTATGCTAACTTGTCCTATGTCATCATGCTAACGTTTTATGATAGCCTTTTAGCTCATTTTGTGTGTTTACACCTAAAAATACTGCATTTTAATACTTGGCGCCATCTTGGAAGCATGCTAACTTGTCTTATGTCATCATGCTAATGTTTTATGATAGCTTTTTAGCTCATTTAGTGCGTTTACACCTAGAAATACTACATTTTAATACTTGTTGCCATCTTGGAAGTATGCTAACTTTAATGTCATCATGCTAACGTTTTATGATAGCTTTAAAAAAAATAAAAATTCTGTACACTAAAATATAGGGCATTTTAAAACTTGGCACCATCTTAGCAGTATGCTAACTTGTCCTATGTCATCATGCTAATGTTAGCATTCTAAAATTTTAGGCTAGCTTTTAAACAAATTTTGTTTGTCTAAACCTAAAAATAGTGCTTTGTAATACTTGGTAACATCTTAGAAGTACGCTATCTTGTCCTATGTCGTCATGCTAACATATTATGCTATCTTTTAAACTAATTTTGTTTGTTTAATCCTAAAAATCATGGACTTTAATAATTGCCGCCATCTAAGTATGCTAGCTTCTCCTATGTCATCATGCTAACATTTTTACAATAGCTTTTTTTCATTTTGTGTGTTTACACCTAAAGATACTGCATTTTAATACTTGTTGCCATCTTAGAAGTATGTTAACTTGTCCTATGTCATCATGCTAACGTTTTATGATAGCTTTTTAGCTCCTTTTGCACGTTTACACCTAAAAATAGTATATTTTAATGCTTGGCGCCATCTTAGAAGAATGCTAACTTGTCCTATGTCATCATGCTAATGTTTTATGATAGCTTTTTAGCTCATTTTGTGCATTTACACCTAAAATTACTACATTTTAATACTTGTTGCCATCTTGGAGGTATGCTAACTTGTCCTATGTCATCATGCTAACGTTTTATGATAGCTTTTCAATTAATTGTGTTTGTTTACATTAAAAAATGGTGCATTTTAAAACTTGGCATAATCTTAGAAGTATGCTATCTTGTCCTATGTCATCATGCTAACATTTTATGCTAGCTTTTAAACTAATTTTGTTTTTTTAAACCTAAAATCCAAGGACTTTAATAATTGATGCCATCTTAGAAGCATGCTAACTTGTCCTATGTCATCATGCTAACGTTTTATGATAGCTTTTAAACTAATTGTGTTTGTTTACACCTAAAATAGTGCGTTTTAAAACTTGGCACCATCTTAGAAGAATGCTAACTTGTCCTATGTCATCATGCTAATGTTTTATGATAGCTTCTTAGCTCATTTTGTGCGTTTACATCTAAAAATACTACATTTTAATACTTGTTGCCATCTTGGAAGTATGCTAACTTGTCCTATGTCATCATGCTAACGTTTTATGATAGCTTTTCAATTAATTTTGTTTGTTTACACTAAAAAATTGTGCATTATAAAACTTGGCACCATCTTAGAAGTATGCTAACCTATGTCATCATGCTAATGATAGCATTCTAACATTTTATGCTAGCTTTTAAACAAATTTGGTTCGTCTAAACCCAAAAATAGTGCTTTTTAATACTTGGCATCATCTTAGAAGTGTGCTATCTTGTACTATGTCATCATGCTAATATATTATGCTATCTTTTAAACTAATTTTGTTTGTTTAAACCTAAAAATCATGGACTTTAATAATTGGCGCCATCTGAGAAGTATGCTAACTTGTCATATGCATCCCGCAAACGTTTTAAGATAGCTTTAAAGCTCAAATTTTTGTGTTTACACCTAAATATAGTGCATTTTAACATGTGGCGCTATCTTAGAAGTACGCTAACTTGTCCTATGTCATCACGCTAATGTTTTATGTTAGCTTTTAAACTAATTTTGTTTGTTTAAACCTAAAAATCAAGGACTTTAATAATTGATGCCATCTTAGAAGCATGCTAACTTGTCCTATGTCTTCATGCTAACATTTTATGATAGCTTTTAAACTAATTGTGTTTGTTTACACCTACAAATAGTGCATTTTAATACTTGGCGCCATCATAGAAGAATGCTAACTTGTCCTATGTCATCATGCTAATGTTTTATGATAGCTTTTTAGCTAATTTTGTGCGTTTACACCTAAAAATACTGCATTTTAATACTTGTTGCCATCTTAGAAGTATGCTAACTTGTCCTATGTCATCATGCTAACGTTAACATACTAACATTTTATGCTATCTTTTAAACTAATTTTGTTTGTTTAAACCTAAAAATCATGGCCTTTAATAATTGGCGCCATCTTAGCAGTATGCCAACTTGTCCTATGTCATCATGCTAACGTTTTATGATAGCTTTTTAGCTCATTTTGCACGTTTACACCTAAAAATGGTGCATTTTAATGCTTGGCGCCATCTTAGAAGTATGCTAACTTGTCCTATTTCATCATGCTAACGTTTTAAACAAATTTTGTTTGTTTAAACTTAAAAATCAAGGACTTTAATAATTGACGCCATCTTAGAAGCATGCTAACTTGTCCTATGTCTTCATGCTAACGTTTTGTGATAGCTTTTAAACTAATTGTGTTTGTTTACACCTAAAAATAGTGCATTTTAATACTTGGCGCCATCATAGAAGAATGCTAACTTGTCCGATGTCATCATGCTAATGTTTTATGATAGCTTTCAAATTAATTTTGTTCGTTTACACTAAAAATAGTGCATTTTAAAACTTGGCACCATCTTAGAAGTATGCTAACTTGTCCTATGTCATCATGCTAATGTTTTATGTTAGCTTTTAAACTAATTGTGTTTGTTTACACCTAAAAATGGTGCATTTTAATACTTGGCACCATCTTAGAAGAATGCTAACTTGTCCTATGTCATCATGCTAATGTTTTATGTTAGCTTTTAAACTAATTTTGTTTGTTTAAACCTAAAAATCAAGGACTTTAATAATTGATGCCATCTTAGAAGCATGCTAACTTGTCCTATGTCTTCATGCTAACGTTTTGTGATAGCTTTTAAACTAATTGTGTTTGTTTACACCTAAAAATAGTGCATTTTAATACTTGGCACCATCTTAGAAGAATGCTAACTCGTCCTATGTCATCATGCTAATGTTTTATGATAGCTTTTTAGCTAATTTTGTGCATTTACACCTAAAAATACTGCATTTTAATACTTGTTGCCATCTTAGAAGTATGCTAACTTGTCCTATGTCATCATGCTAACGTTAACATACTAACATTTTATGCTATCTTTTAAACTAATTTTGTTTGTTTAAACCTAAAAATCATGGCCTTTAATAATTGGCGCCATCTTAGCAGTATGCCAACTTGTCCTATGTCATCATGCTAACGTTTTATGATAGCTTTTTAGCTCATTTTGCACGTTTACACCTAAAAATGGTGCATTTTAATGCTTGGCGCCATCTTAGAAGTATGCTAACTTGTCCTATGTCATCATGCTAATGTTTTATGATAGCGTTTAAACTAATTGTGTTTGTTTACACCTAAAAATAGTGCATTTTAATACTTGGCGCCATCTTAGAAGAATGCTAACTTGTCCTATGTCATCATGCTAACGTTTTATGATAGCCTTTTAGCTCATTTTGTGTGTTTACACCTAAAAATACTGCATTTTAATACTTGGCGCCATCTTGGAAGCATGCTAACTTGTCTTATGTCATCATGCTAATGTTTTATGATAGCTTTTTAGCTCATTTAGTGCGTTTACACCTAGAAATACTACATTTTAATACTTGTTGCCATCTTGGAAGTATGCTAACTTGTTTAATGTCATCATGCTAACGTTTTATGATAGCTTTAAAAAAAATAAAAATTCTGTACACTAAAATATAGGGCATTTTAAAACTTGGCACCATCTTAGCAGTATGCTAACTTGTCCTATGTCATCATGCTAATGTTAGCATTCTAAAATTTTAGGCTAGCTTTTAAACAAATTTTGTTTGTCTAAACCTAAAAATAGAGCTTTGTAATACTTGGTAACATCTTAGAAGTACGCTATCTTGTCCTATGTCGTCATGCTAACATATTATGCTATCTTTTAAACTAATTTTGTTTGTTTAATCCTAAAAATCATGGACTTTAATAATTGCCGCCATCTAAGTATGCTAGCTTCTCCTATGTCATCATGCTAACATTTTTACAATAGCTTTTTTTCATTTTGTGTGTTTACACCTAAAGATACTGCATTTTAATACTTGTTGCCATCTTGGAAGTATGTTAACTTGTCCTATGTCATCATGCTAACGTTTTATGATAGCTTTTTAGCTCCTTTTGCACGTTTACACCTAAAAATAGTATATTTTAATGCTTGGCGCCATCTTAGAAGAATGCTAACTTGTCCTATGTCATCATGCTAATGTTTTATGATAGCTTTTTAGCTCATTTTGTGCATTTACACCTAAAATTACTACATTTTAATACTTGTTGCCATCTTGGAAGTATGCTAACTTGTCCTATGTCATCATGCTAACGTTTTATGATAGCTTTTCAATTAATTGTGTTTGTTTACATTAAAAAATGGTGCATTTTAAAACTTGGCATCATCTTAGAAGTATGCTATCTTGTCCTATGTCATCATGCTAACATTTTATGCTAGCTTTTAAACTAATTTTGTTTTTTTAAACCTAAAATTCAAGGACTTTAATAATTGATGCCATCTTAGAAGCATGCTAACTTGTCCTATGTCATCATGCTAACGTTTTATGATAGCTTTTAAACTAATTGTGTTTGTTTACACCTAAAATAGTGCGTTTTAATACTTGGCACCATCTTAGAAGAATGCTAACTTGTCCTATGTCATCATGCTAACGTTTTATGATAGCTTTTAAACTAATTGTGTTTGTTTACACCTAAAATAGTGCGTTTTAATACTTGGCACCATCTTAGAAGAATGCTAACTCGTCCTATGTCATCATGCTAACGTTTTATGATAGCTTTCAAATTAATTTTGTTCGTTTACACTAAAAAAAGTGCATTTTAAAACTTGGCACCATCTTAGAAGTATGCTAACTTGTCCTATGTCATCATGCTAATGTTTTATGTTAGCTTTTAAACTAATTGTGTTTGTTTACACCTAAAAATGGTGCATTTAATACTTGGCACCATCTTAGAAGAATGCTAACTTGTCCTATGTCATCATGCTAACATTTTATGATAGCCTTTTAGCTCATTTTGTGTCTTTACACCTAAAAATACTGCATTTTAATACTTGGCGCCATCTTGGAAGCATGCTAACTTGTCCTATGTCATCATGCTAACATTTTATGAAAGCTTTTAAACTAATTTTGTTTGTTTAAACCTAAAAATCAAGGACTTTAATAATTGATGCCATCTTAGAAGCATGCTACCTTGTCCTATGTCTTCATGCTAACGTTTTATGATAGCTTTTAAACTAATTGTGTTTGTTTACACCCAAAAATAGTGCATTTTAATACTTGGCACCATCATAGAAGAATGCTAACTTGTCCTATGTCATCATGCTAACGTTTTATGATAGCTTTTTAGCTACTTTTGTGCGTTTACACCTAAAAATACTGCATTTTAATACTTGTTGCCATCTTAGAAGTATGCTAACTTGTCCTATGTCATCATGCTAACGTTAACATACTAACATTTTATGCTATTTTTTAAACTAATTTTGTTTGTTTAAACCTAAAAATCATGGCCTAAAAATGGTGCATTTTAATGCTTGGCACCATCTTAGAAGTATGCTAACTTGTCTTATGTCATCATGCTAATGTTTTATGATAGCTTCTTAGCTCATTTTGTGCGTTTACACCTAAAAATACTGCAATGTAATACTTGTTGCCATCTTGGAAGTATGCTAACTTGCCCTATGTCATCATGCTAACGTTTTATGATAGCTTTTCAATTAATTTTGTTTGTTTACACTAAAAAATTGTGCATTTTAAAACTTGGCACCATCTTAGAAGTATGCTAACCTATGTCATCATGCTAATGATAGCATTCTAACATTTTATGCTAGCTTTTAAACAAATTTGGTTTGTCTAAACCTAAAAATAGTGCTTTTTAATACTTGGCATCATCTTAGAAGTGTGCTATCTTGTACTATGTCATCATGCTAATATATTATGCTATCTTTTAAACTAATTTTGTTTGTTTAAACCTAAAAATCATGGACTTTGATAATTGGCGCCATCTGAGAAGTATGCTAGCTTGTCATATGCATCCCGCAAACGTTTTAAGATAGCTTTAAAGCTCAAATTTTTGTGTTTACACCTAAATATAGTGCATTTTAACATGTGGCGCTATCTTAGAAGTACGCTAACTTGTCCTATGTCATCACGCTAACATTTTATGATAGATTCTTAGCTCATTTTGTGTGTTTACTTCTAAAAAATAGTGCATTTTAATACTTGGCGCCATCTTAGAAGTATGCTAACTTGTCATATGTCATCATGATAACGTTTTATGTTAGCTTTTCAACTCATTTTGTATGTTTACACCTAAAAATAGTGCATTTTAATGCTTGGTACCATCTTAGAAATATGCTAACTTGTCCTATGTCATTATACTAACGTTTGATGATAGCCTTTAAACTAATTTTGTTTGTTTACACCTAAAAATAGTGCATTTTAATACTTGGCACCATCTTAGAAGTATGCTAACTTGTCCTATGTCATCATGCTAATGTTTTATGATAGCTTTTTAGCTTATTTTGCGTGTTTACACCTAAAAATTGTGCATTTTAATACTTGGCACCATCTTAGAAGTATGCTAACTTGTCCTATGTCATCATGCTAACGTTTTATGATAGCTTTTTAGCTTATTTCGTATCTTTACACCTAAAAATAGTGCATTTTAATACTTACCACCATCTTAGAAGTATGCTAACTTGTCCTATGTCATCATAGCGTTGTATGCTAGCTTTTCAAATAATTGTGTTTGTTTAAACCTAAAAATTATCGATTTTGATATTAGGTGCCATTTGAGAAGTATGCTAACGTCTCTTATATTTGCATGCTAACGTTTTCTGCCATCTATTCAGCTTATTTTGTATGTTTACTCCTAAAAATAGTGCATTTTAATTCTTGGCGCCATCTTAGAAGTATGCTAATGTCTCTTATATTAACATGCTAACATTAGCATGCCAACATTTCATGCCAGTTTTTTAGCTAATTTTATACGTTTACACCTAAAAATAATGCATTATAATACACACCATCTTAGAAGAATGCTATTCTCTCCTGTATTGGCATGCTAACGTTTTATGCTAGCTTTTTAGCTAATCTTGTATGTTTAAACCTAAAAATCAAGGATTTTAGAAGTATGCTGGTTTCGATCGACCCCGGGCCACAATACCACACTCAATACCACAATACCGTTCAAGGCTACCACTCTTTGGCGCCCCCTAATGTAAGGTGCCTAAAGGGGCGGAACTAAACACAGTGAACTGCTGATTGGTGGAGGGAGAATGGTCACAACACGCTGCTGGCTACTGAAAACTCACCGATTTGGTTATCCTGCGAACAGGCTTTTGAACCAGAAGATGCCCTGTTAGCTTGCAGATACTACACTCATGTACACACTACACGGACACAAGTACACTGGTACCTCGTTTTCCTTAATAGTACGTATTTTAAAATGTGTTTTGTGGCAATTCCAAATTTGACCACTGCGTCAGCTGCTATGTAGACTGGCGCTTTCCATCATTTTCAGAAGACTGCATTGCAAAATTATTACCTTCCCCCCCATCTCTTCCTTTCAAGCAAGATCTACCCAGGAATAGGGCATATGAATTCTCCCCCTACTGTAACTTTGCAGGTATACACCTCAAGAGTCATATATTTTGGTACTTGATTCATGCTAATGTTAGCATGCTAAGATTCTTCACTAATTTTACAGATATACACCTCCGAGTCATATATTTTGGTACTTGACTTATGCTAAAATAAGCATTTTAGCATGCTAACATTAGCATGCTAGCATTTAAAAAAAGTTAATTTAACAGGTATACACCTCAGAGTCATATATATATTAGTACTTCCTAATGCTAACAGTAAGCATGCTATTCGCACGTTGTTTTTTTTTTAATTTAATTTAGCAGATTTAGACCTCAGAGTCATATATTTGGTACTTCACTAATGCTAACAGTAGACATGCAATTGTTGGTATGTTAGCATGTGACTGTTAGCATGCCAGCTTTTGTGGCTCAATTTTCTAGTATACACCTCAGAGTCATATATTTTGGTACTTGATGCACGCTAACTTTAGCATGCTAGCATTTTTAGCAAAATTTACAGATATACACCTTTGAGTCATATATTTTGTTACTTGACGCATGCTGAAATAAGCATTTTAGTAGCATGCTAGCTTTTTTAAAGTTAATTGAGCAGGTTTCCACCTCAGAGTCATATATTTTGGTACTTGACTAATGCTAACCGTATGCATGCTATTGTTGGTATTTTACCACGTTGCTATTAACATGCTAGCTTTTTTAGCTCAATTTTCTAGTATACAGCTCAGAGTGATATATTTTGGTACTTGATGCATGTAGCCACACCTTATGCTAAAATAAGTATTTTAGCATGCTAACATTAGCATGCTAGCTTTTTAAAAAAGTTAATTTAACAGGTGTACACCTCAGAGTAAGCATGCTATTAGCACGGTAGTTTTTAAAATAATTTAATTTAGCCCCAGGGTCATATATTTTGGTACTTCACTAATGCTAACAGTAGGCATGCAATTGTTGGTATGTTAGCATGTGACTGATAGCATGCCAGCTTTTTCGGCACCATTTTCTAGTATACACCTTAGAGTCATATTTTGGTACTTGATGCATGCTAACTTTAGCATGCTAGCATTTTTAGCAAATTTTACAGATATACACCTCCGAGTCATATATTTTGTTACTTGACACATGCTGAAATAAGCATTTTAGTAGCATGCTAGCTTTTTTAAAGTTAATTTAGCAGGTTTCCACCTCAGTCATATATTTTGGTACTTGACTAATGCTAACCGTATGCATGCTATTGTTGGTATTTTACCACGTTGCTATTAACATGCTAGCTTTTTTAGCTCAATTTTCTAGTATACAGCTCAGAGTGATATATTTTGGTACTTGATGCATGTAGCCACACCTTATGCTAAAATAAGTATTTTAGCATGCTAACATTAGCATGCTAGCTTTTTCAAAAAGTTAATTTAACAGGTATACACCTCAGAGTAAGCATGCTATTAGCACGGTAGTTTTTAAAATAAATTTAATTTAGCCTCAGGGTCATATATTTTGGTACTTCACTAATGCTAACAGTAGGCATGCAATTGTTGGTATGTTAGCATGTGACTGATAGCATGCCAGCTTTTTCGGCTCCATTTTCTAGTATACACCTTAGAGTCATATTTTGGTACTTGATGCATGCTAACTTTAGCATGCTAGCATTTTTAGCAAATTTTACAGATATACACCTCCGAGTCATATATTTTGTTACTTGACACATGCTGAAATAAGCATTTTAGTAGCATGCTAGCTTTTTTAAAGTTAATTTAGCAGGTTTCCACCTCAGAGTCATATATTTTGGTACTTGACTAATGCTAACAGTAGGCATGCTATTGTTGGTATTTTACCACATTACTATTAACATGCTAGCTTTTTCAGCTCAATTTTCTAGTATACACCTTAGAGTTATGTATTTTGGTACTTGACGCATACCGAAGTCAGCATTTTAGCATGATAACATTAGCACTCTAGCATTTTTTTAGGTAGTTTAGCAGGTATTCACCTCAGGGTCATACATTTTGGTACTTGACTAATGCTAGCAGTAGCTATGCTATTGTTGGTGTTTTACCACGTTACTATTAACATGCTAGCTTTTTTAGCTACATTTTCTAGTGTACATCTCAGAGTTATATATTTTGGAACTTGATGCATTCTAATGTTAGCATGTTAACATTTGTAGCTAATATGACAGATATACACCTCCGAGTCATATATTTTGGTACTTGACGCATACCGAAGTCAGCATTTGAGCATGCTAACATTAGCACTCTAGCATCTTTTTTGAGGTAGTTTAACAGGTATTCACCTCAGAGTAATATATTTTGGTACTTGACTAATGCTAACAGTAGTTATGCTATTATTGGTATTTTACCACATTACTATTAACATGCTAGCTTTTTTAGCTCAATTTTCTAGTGTACACCCACAGTTCATATTTTTGGTTTCTTGAGGCTAACTGGCGAGCGTGTTAACTGTTAGCTGTTTCATGCACATTTTCTACTGAATCTACATTTTCTAGCTCTTTTAAGAATTTTTTTTATATTGTACTGACTTTGAATGTGAAAAATACCAAAATGGCCCCCGCATCCTTTAATATTTTAGTCAGTGGCCCTCATTGGAAAACATGTTATACTGTCGTCCTTTTTTTTTACTACATTGCACTTTTTGCCATTGTTGACTCAAAAACGCAAAGAGAACTGTAAGTTTACGCCTAAATGCTGAATAAAAAACCTTGAACTAACCCTAAATGATGAATAAAATGTATAAATCAACATTAAGAAGGCGAGGGGACGCCACCTGCGTACTTTGCTACCAGTTCTTTCTTGAATTCAACAGTGTTTTTCATCTTCTTTATCACAGTGCTGCCACTCGCTACTTTGTTTGGCCCCATGGTGGATTATTTTACAGCTGTATTCAATACAAACAAGTACAGATTGAGTCAGAAACGCGTGGATTCTTTAAGTGGACACATTGTTACGCCCAATAACCAAGACGTACACAAAAAGAAGGGCAAACTTTTAGCCACAATTCCAAGGAAATCGAGGTACCATTATTACTGGAAGTGAAAAACGAAGACAATGTGGAGTATTAACATAATTTCTACAGATTTTTTTAGTCATTTTTGTGGCGCTTGTTTTCTGCGCTAGGAATAAAAAAAGTTGCCCAAATGTGTTCCCACCATTGTTGACTTGTGTCCATGCAGTGTCATGTGACGGTGTCATGTGACCTCTTACCATTCCCAGCGCTTCCACCCTGGACAGAGTACGAGAGTGACCCCGCACTCGTCCAGGTTTTGGCTTCTTGGGCTTCTCCAGGGAAAGGTTCTGTCGGCAAAAAGACAACACGCGGCCGTCAGCACGAAAGAAGGCGCTCGGAGGTGAAGCTCCGCCCCCTTGCAGTGACACCTGTGTGCTGATGATGCGCTGGAGCTGGCCGTTAGTCAACGCTGGCCCCGCCTCCAGCAGCTGCAGCCTCTGGATCAGACGGTTGAGTTCTGAAAGGTCCAGATGGCAGCGGTTGAGCTCTGGAAAAAAAAAAAAATAATTTCATTTGAGTTGCATGGAACATACTATGGATAGTTATTATTGTCTTTAATACGAAAGCTTTTTTGACACTGAACTTATCGAACTTAATTTTTTTGTGTTTGAATTTTGTGAACTGAATTCTTTATATATCATATTATGCTGACAATTTCTACAAAAATTCAGTGTAAAAAATATTCAGTGCAGAAAAGATCAGTGTAAAAAATTCAGTGCAAAATAATTCAGTGTAAAAACACAGTGTATAAAAAAATCAGTGCAGAAAAATTCAGTGTAAAAAAATATTCAGTTTATAAATATTCAGCGCACAAACATTTCAGTATACAAATATTCAGTGTAAAAAAGTCAGTGCAAAATAATTCAATGCAAAACATTCAGAGTGTAAAAATTCAGTGTAAAAATATTCAGTGCATAAACATTTTGGTGTACAAATATTTAGTGTAAAAAAATTTGTGAGGAAAAATTCAGTATAAATAAAGTTGATTTTATTTGATTTATATAAAAATATTCAGTGCAGAAAAAAATCAGTGTAAAAAAATCCAGTTTATGAATATACGGCACATAAAAATTTCAGTGTACAAATATTCAGTGTAAAAAATTAAGTGCAAAATAATTCAATGTAAAAAATTCAGTGTATAAAAAAAATCAGTGCAGAAAAAAATCAGTATAAAAAAATCCAGTTTATGAATATACGGCACATAAAAATTTCAGTGTACAAATATTCAGTGTAAAAAATTAAGTGCAAAATAATTCAATGTAAAAAATTCAGTGTGTAAAATTTCAGTGTAAAAAAATCCAGTGCAGAAAACTGTAGTGAAAAAATATTCAGTGCATAAACATTTAAGTGTACAAATATTTAGTGATGTACTTAAAAAATTCAGTGTAAAAAAATTTGGTGTAAAAAAAATCCAGTGCAGAAAAATTCAGTGTCAAAAATATTTAGTGTATGAATATTCAGTGCATAAGCATTTCAGTGTAAAGAATTCAGTGCAAAATATTTCAGTGTAGACAAATTCAGTGTATAAAAATCCAGTGCAGAAAATGTCAGTGTAAAATATTCAGTGTAAAATATTCAGTGTAAAATATTCAGTGCATAGACATTTCCATGTACAAATATTCAGTGTAAAAAATTCAGTGTAGAAAAATTTGTTTGGAAAAATTCAGCGTAAAAAAAATCCAGTGCAGAAAAATTCAGTGTAAAAAAATCAGTGCAAAGAAATTTGGTGTAAAAAAATCCGGTGCAGAAAAATTCAGTGTAAAAAAATATTCAGTGTATAAATATTCAGTGCATTAACATTTCAGTGTAAAAAAATCAGTGCAAAATATTTCAGTGTGGAAAAATTCAGTGTATAAAAATCCAGTGCAGAAAATGTCAGTGTAAAATATTCAGTCTATAAATATTCAGTGCATGAACATTTCCGTGTACAAATATTTAGTGCAAAAAATTCAGTGTAAAAAAATGTGTGGAAAAATTCAGTGTAAAAAAAATCCAGTGCAGAAAAATTCAGTGTAAAAATATTCAGTGCATAAACATTTCCATGTACAAATATTCAATGTAAAAAATTCAGTGTAAAAAAAAAAAAAAAAATTCAAATTCAGTGTATCAAAATCCAGGAGAGAACATTTCAGAGTAAAAAAAATCTGTGTATAAGAAATCAGTGCAGAAAATTTCAGTGCGGAAAAAATTAGTGTAAAAAAATGTTTGTGTAAAAAAAGAAAATTAAGTGTAAAAAATTCAGTGCAGAAGAATTCAGTGAAAAAAAATTCAGTGTAAAAAAAATCGATGCTGTTTCAGAACCAGGTCCTAATTTACCTGAAGTGAGTCTTAAAATTTAAAGCAACGAATAATTCTTACTTTTTTTACACTGAATTTGAAAACGCTATATTTCAACAAACTCAATTTTTAAACACACATCTTTTTCCTGCAGTGAAACTTTTTTACACCAATGTTGTTTTACATTGAATTTTTACGCAGTGAATTTTAAAACGCTGCAGTGAATATGGTTTTTTACATTAAACTTTTTTCTTTTTTTTCACTGAATTAAAAAAAACAACTGTATTTAAACAAACTGAATGCTTAAACACTCTACGTCTGCTCACACATTTGTCCATCCATCCATCCATCTTCTTCCGCTTATCCGAGGTCGGGTCGCGGGGGCAGCAGCCTAAGCAGGGAAGCCCAGACTTCCCTCTCCCCAGCCACTTCGTCCAGCTCCTCCCGGGGGATCCCGAGGCGTTCCCAGGCCAGCCGGGAGACATAGTCTTCCCAACGTGTCCTGGGTCTTCCTCGTGGCCTCCTACCGGTCGGACATGCCCTAAACACCTCCTTAGGGAGGCGCTCGGGTGGCATCCTGACCAGATGCCCGAACCACCTCATCTGGCTCCTCTCGATGCGGAGGAGCAGCGGCTTTACTTTGAGCTCCCCCCGGATGACAGAGCTTCTCACCCTATCTCTAAGGGAGAGCCCCGCCACCCGGCGGAGGAAACTCATTTCGGCCGCTTGTACCCGTGATCTTGTCCTTTCGGTCATGACCCAAAGCTCATGACCAAAGGTGAGGATGGGAACGTAGATCGACCGGTAAATTGAGAGCTTTGCCTTCTGGCTCAGCTCCTTCTTCACCACAACGGATCGATACAGCGTCCGCATTACTGAAGACGCCGCACCGATCCGCCTGTCGATCTCACGATCCACTCTTCCCTCACTCGTGAACAAGACTCCGAGGTACTTGAACTCCTCCACTTGGGGCAAGATCTCCTCCCCAACCCGGAGATGGCACTCCACCCTTTTCCGGGCGAGAACCATGGACTCGGACTTGGAGGTGCTGATTCTCATCCCAGTCGCTTCACACTCAGCTGCGAACTGATCCAGTGAGAGCTGAAGATCCTGGCCAGATGAAGCCATCAGGACCAAATCATCTGCAAAAAGCAGAGACCTAATCCTGCAGCCACCAAACCGGATCCCCTCAACGCCTTGACTGCGCCTAGAAATTCTGTCCATAAAAGTTATGAACAGAATCGGTGACAAAGGGCAGCCTTGGCGGAGTCCAACCCTCACCGGAAACGTGTCCGACTTACTGCCGGCAATGCGAACCAAGCTCTGACACTGATCATACAGGGAGCGGACCGCCACAATCAGACAGTCCGAAACCCCATACTCTCTGAGCACTCCCCACAGGACTTCCCGAGGGACACGGTCGAATGCCTTCTCCAAGTCCACAAAGCACATGTAGACTGGTTGGGCAAACTCCCATGCACCCTCAAGGACCCTGCCGAGAGTATAGAGCTGGTCCACAGTTCCACGACCAGGACGAAAACCACACTGTTCCTCCTGAATCCGAGGTTCGACTATCCGGCGTAGCCTCCTCTCCAGTACACCTGAATAGACCTTACCGGGAAGGCTGAGGAGTGTGATCCCACGATAGTTAGAACACACCCTCCGGTTCCCCTTTTTAAAGGTTCCTCACACATTTGTATTCATTTAAATTGTCAGCATAGTTGGATGTTAAAAAAAACAAAAAAAAACAAAATTGAAACGCAAAAAATTATATATATATTATATATTATATTATATATACAGGTAAAAGCCAGTAAATTAGAATATTTTGAAAAACTTGATTTATTTCAGTAATTGCATTCAAAAGGTGTAACTTGTACATTATATTTATTCATTGCACACAGACTGATGCATTCAAATGTTTATTTCATTTAATTTTGATGATTTGAAGTGGCAACAAATGAAAATCCAAAATTCCGTGTGTCACAAAATTAGAATATTACTTAAGGCTAATACAAAAAAGGGATTTTTAGAAATGTTGGCCAACTGAAAAGTATGAAAATGAAAAATATGAGCATGTACAATACTCAATACTTGGTTGGAGCTCCTTTTGCCTCAATTACTGCGTTAATGCGGCGTGGCATGGAGTCGATGAGTTTCTGGCACTGCTCAGGTGTTATGAGAGCCCAGGTTGCTCTGATAGTGGCCTTCAACTCTTCTGCGTTTTTGGGTCTGGCATTCTGCATCTTCCTTTTCACAAACCCCACAGATTTTCTATGGGGCTAAGGTCAGGGGAGTTGGCGGGCCAATTTAGAACAGAAATACCATGGTCCGTAAACCAGGCACGGGTAGATTTTGCGCTGTGTGCAGGCGCCAAGTCCTGTTGGAACTTGAAATCTCCATCTCCATAGAGCAGGTCAGCAGCAGGAAGCATGAAGTGCTCTAAAACTTGCTGGTAGACGGCTGCGTTGACCCTGGATCTCAGGAAACAGAGTGGACCGACACCAGCAGATGACATGGCACCCCAAACCTGGTTTGGGTTGGTTTGGTTTGCATTTCCTTTGGAAATCGAGGTCCCAGAGTCTGGAGGAAGACAGGAGAGGCACAGGATCCACATTGCCTGAAGTCTAGTGTAAAGTTTCCACCATCAGTGATGGTTTGGGGTGCCATGTCATCTGCTGGTGTCGGTCCACTCTGTTTCCTGAGATCCAGGGTCAACGCAGCCGTCTACCAGCAAGTTTTAGAGCACTTCATGCTTCCTGCTGCTGACCTGCTCTATGGAGATGGAGATTTCAAGTTCCAACAGGACTTGGCGCCTGCACACAGCGCAAAATCTATCCGTGCCTGGTTTACGGACCATGGTATTTCTGTTCTAAATTGGCCCGCCAACTCCCCTGACCTTAGCCCCATAAAAAATCTGTGGGGTATTGTGAAAAGGAAGATGCAGAATGCCAGACCCAAAAACGCAGAAGAGTTGAAGGCCACTATCAGAGCAACCTGGGCTCTCATAACACCTGAGCAGTGCCAGAAACTCATCGACTCCATGCCACGCCGCATTAACGCAGTAATTGAGGCAAAAGGAGCTCCAACCAAGTATTGAGTATTGTACATGCTCATATTTTTCATTTTCATACTTTTCAGTTGGCCAACATTTCTAAAAATCCCTTTTTTGTATTAGCCTTAAGTAATATTCTAATTTTGTGACACACGGAATTTTGGATTTTCATTTGTTGCCACTTCAAATCATCAAAATTAAATGAAATAAACATTTGAATGCATCAGTCTGTGTGCAATGAATAAATATAATGTACAAGTTACACCTTTTGAATGCAATTACTGAAATAAATCAAGTTTTTCAAAATATTCTAATTTACTGGCTTTTACCTGTATATATATAATTTTTTTGGCAGGGAAGACACAAATGAACGTACCTTGAGCACAGGTGTCAGGAGGGTGACTCTGCTGCAGCCACGCTGACACCTTGTTGTTGGCGGAGGGCGGGGCTACAGAGGCCACGCCCACAGCGCTCTGCACAGGTAGGAGGAGGAGCTCGCTGGAGAAGCACCTGGACCGGCTGCTGTCAGCTGACACGCTCGCCAGGTGTCCGTTAGGAAGGACGGCCGCCTCGCTCTTCCTGTAGGAGCGGTGAGCTTGCAGCTTGGTCACCCAGATGTAGAAGAGCTCGTGGCTCTTGGCCTTCAGGAGACACCAGGGGGGGACTTGAGACTTCTTCAAACAGGAACCCCAACCAGGAAGGAGGTGAGTTTTACCTTCATGTGATACAGAATGTCCCCCGCGTCCAAGTCGATACGGTTGGACTTCTTGTTGATGGACATGACGGCATTGCTAATGTCCACAGAACCCTGCACTCGTCCTATGGATACCTGTTGGCATCACATGTTATCATTACATGTTGTTATTTATTACATGTTAGTAGCATCATATGTTACTACTACATGTTAGCATCATGTGTTATCATCACGTGTTAGCATCATATGTAGGCATTAAGTGTTAGCATCACGTGTAGGTATGTTATGCGTCATATGTTATGATAACATGTTAGTATCCTATATTTTTACATGGTAGCAGAGGTGGGACCAAGTCATTGTTTTGCAAGTCACAAGTAAGTCTCAAGTCTTTGCCCTCAAGTCCGAGTCAAGTCCCGAGTCAAGACAGGCAAGCCCCGAGTCAAGTCCAAAGTCAAGACTGGAAAGTCTCAAGTCAAGTCCTAAGTCCTGCATTTTGAGTTTCGAGTCCTTTCAAGTCCTTTTAACCACAGACTAATATATTAACACAGATTGTGTATGCTTTTCAAACGCTGTATTTATTTATTAAAACAAGTGCATTTGAAATTGCAGGAAAGAAAATTGTGCTGACATTGCACTTTATAATAGCACTATTAACCAGTCATTTTAAACATTAACTCATTCCTTTACAGAACAAACACATTGAAAAATAAAGTGCAAATGTACTTATTTGTACAAAAGTGTTAACATTGAAAAAACATGACATATACGTGAACATAACAAAAAAGTTGTACTTTTTATATGTCAGGGCCCTATGCTGCATTGCATTTGCAAAAGACCAAATTAGCCAAGAGTCTGTCAGTCATTTGTGCACGATGGGGGCGTAGTATGATGCCACCATGGCTGAAAACTCGCTCCACTGGAGCACTGGAGGCAGGCACTGCCAAGACTCTCATGGCCACTCGGAACAGTGAAGGAAGAGTCTTCATGTTCAATGCCCAGAACAAAAGGGGGGAGAGAGTTGTTTTGGGTTGGTGCACTACTTGTAAGTGTATCTTGTGTTTTTTATGTTGATTTAATTAAAAAAAGAAAAAAAAAAAATTATTTCTTGTGCGGCCCGATACCAATCGATCCACGGACCAGTACCGGGCCACGGCCCGGTGGTTGGGGACCACTGAGGTAAACAACCAACAGTATGTCAGAAAGCTAGCTAAAACGGTACACATATTCATAATATAGTATACATTTTAACTGACCTTTATTTTACTATTTTTGTCTTTTTTTAGGTGGCTAAAATACGCGGTGCTGCTGACCGCCGTCTAACGTTACGTGTGATATATTGACTAACATAACCCTGCTTAAAAAAAAATCACTGAACAAAAAGTATGAATAAGGTAGTGAACTGCAACAGATTCCCGTGTTTGCAATAACGTTATAACGTTAGCAGTGAGTTTACAGCCTCACTGATTTAACTACACAGCAAATAAAAGTCACGTTACTTAGCCAATAAACGTTATCTTACATTCAAAACTTACCGTTCTTTGTGCAACTTCAAATGCCGGACGAAGTTGGAAGTTGTTGCCTCTCCATCAGTAATTTTCGAACCGCATGTGTTGCATACTGCAAACCGTTTTGTGTTGACCACCTCGTAATTTTTATACCCAAACAAAATTATTTTAGGTATCATTTTTTTGTTCACTGGCGTGTGGTTTGGACATGTCTTCTTCGTTGGTTGTCCTGCAATTTGATTGGATGAATGCTGTGTGATGAAAACAAAGTAGATCTAATTTGATTGGCTGTTGTACTGAGAGCACACCAGCTGACACACGCAACGCTGATAGACAAGTACACAATGAAAAATACGGAGCGCTCCCGAATAACTTTTTCATCTTTGGGTTTTGGGGAAAGTAGCAAGTCATGTCAAGTCATGTCAATTCAAAAGGCTCAAGTCCAAGTGAAGTCACAAGTCATTGATGTTAAAGTCTAAGTCGAGTTGCAAGTCTTTTTACATTTTGTCAAGTCGAGTCTAAAGTCATCAAATTCATGACTCGAGTCTGACTCGAGTCCAAGTCATGTGACTCGAGTCCACACCTCTGCATGGTAGTATCACATGCTAGCATTACATTTTAGCATCAAATGTTGGCATCAAATCTTGCTATTACGTGTTATCATCACATGTTATCATCAAATGTTTCTATTTAATTTTAGCATCACATGTTACTATTACATGTTAGCATCACATGTTAGCCTCACATATTACTATTAAATGTTAGCATCATATATTACTATTAAATGTTAGCATCATATATTACTATTAAATGTTAGCATCACATGTTGCTATTACATGTTAGCCTCACATATTACTATTAAATGTTAGCATCATATATTACTATTAAATGTTAGCATCACATGTTAGCATCAGTTGTTAGCGTCATATGTTAGTGTCACATGTTACTATTACATGCTAGCGTCACATGTTTCCATTACATGTTAGAATCAAATGTTACCATTGCATGTTAGCCTCACATATTACTATTAAATGTTAGCATCACATGTTAATATTACATGCTAGGAACAGTTATTAGCATCACATGTTACTATTACATGTTAGCATCGCATGTTAGTATCAAATGTTGCTATTACGTGTTAGCATCATATGTTAGCATCAAATGTTGCTTTAACATGTTAGCATTACATGTTAGCATCAAATGTTGCTTTTACATGTTAGCATTACATGTTAGCATCACAAGTCACTACTACATGTTGGCATCACATTTTTTATTACATGTTATTGTTACATGTTAGCATCAAATGCTGCAATTACGTGTTAGCATCACATGTTAGTATCAAATGTTGCTATTACATATTAGCATCAGTTGTTAGCATCATATGTTAGTGTCACATGTTACTATTACATGTTAGAATCAAATGTTACCATTGCATGTTAGCCTCACATATTACTATTAAATGTTAGCATCACATGTTAATATTACATGTTAGGATCAGTTGTTAGCATCACATGTTAGTGTCACAAGTTACTATTACGTTAGCATCGCATGATAGTATCAATTGTTGCTTTTACATGTTAGCATTACATGTTAGCATCACATGTTAGCATCAAATGTTACTTTTACATGTTAGCATTACATGTTAGCATCACAAGTCACTACTACATGTTGGCATCACATTTTTTTATTACATGTTATTGTTACATGTTAGCATCAAATGCTGCAATTACGTGTTAGCATCACATGTTAGCATCAAATGTTGCTATTACATATTAGCATCAGTTGTTAGCATAATATGTTAGTGTCACATGTTACTATTACATGTTAGCATCGCATGTTAGCATCAAATGTTGCTTTAACATGTTAGCATTACATGTTAGCATCACATGTTAGCATCAAATGTTACTTTTACATGTTAGCATTACATGTTAGCATCACAAGTCACTGCTACATGTTGGCATCACATTTCACATGTTAATATTACATGTTAGGATCAGTTGTTAGCATCACATGTTAGTGTCACAAGTTACTATTACATGTTAGCATCGCATGTTAGCATCAAATGTTGCTTTAACATGTTAGCATTACATGTTAGCATCACATGTTAGCATCAAATGTTGCTTTTAGATGTTAGCATTACATGTTAGCATCACAAGTCACTACTACATGTTGGCATCACATTTTTTTATTACATGTTATTGTTACATGTTAGCATCAAATGCTGCAATTACGTGTTAGCATCACATGTTAGCATCAAATGTTGCTATTACATATTAGCATCAGTTGTTAGCATAATATGTTAGTGTCACATGTTACTATTACATGTTAGAATCAAATGTTACCATTGCATGTTAGCCTCACATATTACTATTAAATGTTAGCATCACATGTTAATATTACATGTTAGGATCAGTTGTTAGCATCACATGTTAGTGTCACAAGTTACTATTACATGTTAGCATCGCATGTTAGCATCAAATGTTGCTTTTACATGTTAGCATTACATGTTCGCATCACATGTTAGCATCAAATGTTACTTTTACATGTTAGCATTACATGTTAGCATCACAAGTCACTGCTACATGTTGGCATCACATTTTATTATTACATGTTATTGTTACATGTTAGCATCAAATGTTGCAATTACGTGTTAGCATCACATGTTAGCATCAAATGTTGCTATTACATATTAGCATCAGTTGTTAGCATCATATGTTAGTGTCACATGTTACTATTACATGTTAGAATCAAATGTTACCATTGCATGTTAGCCTCACATATTACTATTAAATGTTAGCATCACTTGTTAATATTACATGTTAGGATCAGTTGTTAGCATCACATGTTAGTGTCACAAGTTACTATTACATGTTAGCATCGCATGTTAGCATCAAATGTTGCTTTTACATGTTAGCATTACATGTTCGCATCACATGTTAGCATCAAATGTTACTTTTACATGTTAGCATTACATGTTAGCATCACAAGTCACTACTACATGTTGGCATCACATTTTTTATTACATGTTATTGTTACATGTTAGCATCAAATGCTGCAATTACGTGTTAGCATCACATGTTAGTATCAAATGTTGCTATTACATATTAGCATCAGTTGTTAGCATCATATGTTAGTGTCACATGTTACTATTACATGTTAGAATCAAATGTTACCATTGCATGTTAGCCTCACATATTACTATTAAATGTTAGCATCACATGTTAATATTACATGTTAGGATCAGTTGTTAGCATCACATGTTAGTGTCACAAGTTACTATTACGTTAGCATCGCATGTTAGCATCAAATGTTGCTTTTACATGTTAGCATTACATGTTAGCATCACATGTTAGCATCAAATGTTGCTTTTACATGTTAGCCTTACATGTTAGCATCACAAGTCACTGCTACATGTTGGCATCACATTTTATTATTACATGTTAGCAACACATGCTGCAATTGCGTGTTAGCATCACATGTTAGCATCAAATGTTGCTATTACATATTAGCATCAGTTGTTAGCATCATATGTTAGTGTCACATGTTACTATTACATGTTAGAATCAAATGTTACCATTGCATGTTAGCCTCACATATTACTATTAAATGTTAGCATCACATGTTAATATTACATGTTAGGATCAGTTGTTAGCATCACATGTTTGTGTCACAAGTTACTATTACATGTTAGCATCGCATGATAGTATCAAATGTTGCTTTTACATGTTAGCATTACATGTTAGCATCACATGTTAGCATCAAATGTTGCTTTTACATGTTAGCATTACATGTTAGCATCACAAGTCACTACTACATGTTGGCATCACATTTTATTATTACATGTTATTGTTACATGTTAGCATCACATGCTGCAATTGCGTGTTAGCATCACATGTTAGCATCAAATGTTGCTATTACATATTAGCATCAGTTGTTAGCATCATATGTTAGTGTCACATGTGACTATTACATGTTAGAATCAAATGTTACCATTGCATGTTAGCCTCACATATTACTATTAAATGTTAGCATCACATGTTAATATTACATGTTAGGATCAGTTGTTAGCATCACATGTTAGTGTCACAAGTTACTATTACATGTTAGCATCGCATGTTAGCATCAAATGTTGCTTTTACATGTTAGCATTACATGTTCGCATCACATGTTAGCATCAAATGTTACTTTTACATGTTAGCATCACAAGTCACTGCTACATGTTGGCATCACATTTTATTATTACATGTTATTGTTACATGTTAGCATCACATGCTGCAATTACGTGTTAGCATCACATGTTAGTATCAAATGTTGCTATTACATATTAGCATCAGTTGTTAGCATCATATGTTAGTGTCACATGTTACTATTACATGTTAGCATCAAATGTTACCATTGCATGTTAGCCTCACATATTACTATTAAATGTTAGCATCACATGTTAATATTACATGTTAGGATCAGTTGTTAGCATCACATGTTAGTGTCACATGTTACTATTACATGTTAGCATCCCATGTTAGTATCAAATGTTGCTATTACGTGTTAGCATCACGTTTTAGCCTCAAATGTTTCACATGTTAGCATCACAAGTCACTACTACATGTTGGCATCACATTTTATTATTACATATTATTGTTACATGTTAGCATCAAATGTTGCAATTACGTGTTAGCATCATATGTTAGCATCAAATGTTGCTATTACATATTAGCATCAGTTGTTAGCATCATATGTTAGTGTCACATGTTACTATTAAATGTTAGCATCACATGTTACCATTGCATGTTAGCCTCACATATTACTATTAAATGTTAGCATCACATGTTAATATTACATGTTAGGATCAGTTGTTAGCATCACATGTTAGTGTCACAAGTTACTATTACATGTTAGCATCGCATGTTAGCATCAAATGTTGCTTTTACGTGTTAGCATCACATGTTAGCATCAAATGTTGCTTTTAGATGTTAGCATTACATGTTAGCATCACAAGTCACTACTAAATGTTGGCATCACATTTTTTTATTACATGTTATTGTTACATGTTAGCATCAAATGCTGCAATTACGTGTTAGCATCACATGTTAGCATCAAATGTTGCTATTACATATTAGCATCAGTTGTTAGCATAATATGTTAGTGTCACATGTTACTATTACATGTTAGAATCAAATGTTACCATTGCATGTTAGCCTCACATATTACTATTAAATGTTAGCATCACATGTTAATATTACATGTTAGGATCAGTTGTTAGCATCACATGTTAGTGTCACAAGTTACTATTACATGTTAGCATCGCATGTTAGCATCAAATGTTGCTTTTACATGTTAGCATTACATGTTAGCATTACATGTTCGCATCACATGTTAGCATCAAATGTTACTTTTACATGTTAGCATTACATGTTAGCATCACAAGTCACTGCTACATGTTGGCATCACATTTTATTATTACATGTTATTGTTACATGTTAGCATCACATGCTGCAATTGCGTGTTAGCATCACATGTTAGCATCAAATGTTGCTATTACATATTAGCATCAGTTGTTAGCATCATATGTTAGTGTCACATGTTACTATTACATGTTAGAATCAAATGTTACCATTGCATGTTAGCCTCACATATTACTATTAAATGTTAGCATCACATGTTAATATTACATGTTAGGATCAGTTGTTAGCATCACATGTTAGTGTCACATGTTACTATTACATGTTAGCATCCCATGTTAGTATCAAATGTTGCTATTACGTGTTAGCATCACGTTTTAGCCTCAAATGTTTCACATGTTAGCATTACATGTTAGCATCACAAGTCACTACTACATGTTGGCATCACATTTTATTATTACATGTTATTGTTACATGTTAGCATCAAATGTTGCAATTACGTGTTAGCATCACATGTTAGCATCAAATGTTGCTATTACATATTAGCATCAGTTGTTAGCATCATATGTTAGTGTCACATGTTACTATTACATGTTAGAATCAAATGTTACCATTGCATGTTAGCCTCACATATTACTATTAAATGTTAGCATCACATGTTAATATTACATGTTAGGATCAGTTGTTAGCATCACATGTTAGTGTCACAAGTTACTATTACATGTTAGCATCGCATGTTAGTATCAAATGTTGCTTTTACGTGTTAGCATGAATGAATTATGAATGAATTATATATTTATATAGCGCTTTTCTCTAGTGACTCAAAGCGCTTTACATCACATGTTAGCATCAAATGTTGCTTTTACATGTTAGCATCACAAGTCACTACTACATGTTGGCATCACATTTTATTATTACATGTTAGCATCACATGTTATTGTTACATGTTAGCATCAAATGTTGCTATTATGTGTTAGCATAACATGTTAGCATCAAATGTTGCTTTTACATATTAGCATCATATTTGCATCGAATGTTGCAATTACATGTTAGCATCACATGTTGCTATTACGTGTTAGCATCACATGTTGCTTTTACATGTTAGCATCACAAGTCACTACTACATGTTGGCATCACATTTTATTATTACCGTACATGTTAGCATCACATGTTATTGTTACATGTTAGCATCAAATGTTGCTATTATGTGTTAGCATAACATGTTAGCATCAAATGTTGCTTTTACATATTAGCATCATATTAGCATCGAATGTTGCAATTACATGTTAGCATCACATGTTGCTATTACGTGTTAGCATCACATGTTGCTTTTACATGTTAGCATCACAAGTCACTACTACATGTAGGCATCACATTTTATTATTACCGTACATGTTAGCATCACATGTTATTGTTACATGTTAGCATCAAATGTTGCTTTTATGTGTTAGCATAACATGTTAGCATCAAATGTTGCTTTTACATATTAGCATCATATTAGCATCGAATGTTGCAATTACATGTTAGCATCACATGTTGCTATTACATGTTAGCATCACATGTTACTATTACCGCATTTTTCGGACTATAAGTCGCTTCGGAGTATAAGTCGCACCGGCCGAAAATGCATAATAAAGAAGGAAAAAAACACTTATAAGTCGCACTGGAGTATAAGTCGCATTTTTTGGGGAAATGTATTTGATAAAACCCAACACCAAGAATAGACATTTGAAAGGCAATTTAAAATAAATATAGAATAGTGAACAACAGGCTGAATAAGTGTACGTTATATGAGGCATAAATAAGCAACTGGTATGTTAACGTAACATATTATGGTAAGAGTCATTCAAATAACTATAACATATAGAACATGCTATACGTTTACCAAACAATCTGTCACTCCTAATCGCTAAATCCCATGAAATCTTATACGTCTAGTCTCTTACGTGAATGAGATCAATAATATTATTTGATATTTTATTATTAATGTGTTAATATATTCACATATAAGTCGCTCCTGAGTATAAGTCCCACCCCCGGCCAAACTATGAAAAAAAAACTGCGACTTAATAGTCCGAAAAATACGGTACATGTTAGCATAAAAGGTTGCTATTACATGTTAGCATCAAATGTTGCTGCTATTACATGTTAGCATCACATGTTACTATTACATGTTAGCATCAAATGTTGCTATTACATGATAGCATCACATATTAGCATCGAATGTTGCAATTACATGTTAGCATCACATGTTACTATTACATGTTAGCATCAAATGTTGCTATTACATGTTAGCATCACATGTTGCTATTATATGTTATCAAATGTTGCTATTACTTGTTAGCATCACATATTAGCATTGAATGTTGCAATTACATGTTAGCATCACATGTTACTATTACATGTTAGCATCACATGTTGCTATTACATGTTAGCATGAAATTTTGCTATTAAATGTTAGCATCATATGTTGCTATTACATGTTAGCATCACATGTTATTATTACATGTTAGCATGAAATGTTGCTATTACATGTTAGCATCACATGTTGCTATTACATGTTAGCATCACATGTTGCTATTACATGTCAGCATCACATGTTAGCACCAAATGTTGCTATTACATGTTAGCATCACATGTTACTATTACATGTTAGCATCACATGTTATTATTACATGTTGCTATTACATGTTAGCATCACATGTTATTATTACATGTTAGCATGAAATGTTGCTATTACATGCTAGCATCACATGTTATTACATGTTGCTATTACATGTTAGCATCAAATGTTGCTATTATATGTTAGCATCACATGTTATTATTACATGTTAGCATGAAATGTTACTATTACATGTTAGCATCTCATGTTGCTATTACATGTTAGCATCACATGTTAGCACCAAATGTCGCTATTACATGTTAGCATCACATGTTAGCATCACATGTTACTATTACATGCTAGCATCAAATGTTGCTATTACATGTTAGCATCACATGTTATTATTACATGTTAGCACCAAATGTTGCTATTACATGTTAGCATCACACGTTAGCACCAAATGTTGCTATTACATGTTAGCATCAAATCTTGCTATTACATGTTAGCATCACATGTTAGCACCAAATGTTGCTATTACATGTTAGCATCACATGTTACTATTACATGTTAGCACCAAATGTTGCTATTACATGTTAGCATCACATGTTACTATTACATGTTAGCATCACGTTATTATTACATGTTGCTATTACATGTTAGCATCACATGTTATTATTACATGTTAGCATGAAATGTTGCTATTACATGCTAGCATCACATGTTATTACATGTTGCTATTACATGTTAGCATCAAATGTTGCTATTATATGTTAGCATCACATGTTATTATTACATGTTAGCATGAAATGTTACTATTACATGTTAGCATCTCATGTTGCTATTACATGTTAGCATCACATGTTAGCACCAAATGTCGCTATTACATGTTAGCATCACATGTTAGCATCACATGTTGCTATTACATGTTAGCATCACATGTTACTATTACATGTTAGCACCAAATGTTGCTATTACATGTTTGCATCACACGTTAGCACCAAATGTTGCTATTACATGTTTGCATCACACGTTAGCACCAAATGTTGCTATTACATGTTAGCATCAAATCTTGCTATTACATGTTAGCATCACATGTTAGCACCAAATGTTGCTATTACATGTTAGCATCACATGTTGCTATTATATGTTAGCATCAAATGTTGCTATTACATGTTAGCATCACATGTTAGCACCAAATGTTGCTATTACATGTTAGCATCACATGTTGCTATTATATGTTAGCACCAAATATTGCTATTACATGTTAGCATCACATGTTGCTATTATATGTTAGCATCAAATGTTGCTATTACATGTTAGCATCACATGTTAGCACCAAATGTTGCTATTACATGTTAGCATCACATGTTGCTATTATATGTTAGCATCAAATGTTGCTATTACATGTTAGCATCACATGTTAGCACCAAATGTTGCTATTACATGTTAGCATCACATGTTGCTATTATATGTTATCAAATGTTGCTATTACTTGTTAGCATCACATATTAGCATTGAATGTTGCAATTACATGTTAGCATCACATGTTACTATTACATGTTAGCATCACATGTTGCTATTACATGTTAGCATGAAATTTTGCTATTAAATGTTAGCATCATATGTTGCTATTACATGTTAGCATCACATGTTATTATTACATGTTAGCATGAAATGTTGCTATTACATGTTAGCATCACATGTTGCTATTACATGTTAGCATCACATGTTGCTATTACATGTTAGCATCACATGGTGCTATTACATGTTACTATTACATGTTAGCACCAAATGTTGCTATTACATGTTAGCATCACATGTTACTATTACATGTTAGCATCACATGTTATTATTACATGTTAGCATCACATGTTATTATTACATGTTAGCATGAAATGTTGCTATTAAATGCTAGCATCACATGTTATTACATGTTGCTATTACATGTTAGCATCAAATGTTGCTATTATATGTTAGCATCACATGTTATTATTACATGTTAGCATGAAATGTTACTATTACATGTTAGCATCTCATGTTGCATCACATGTTAGCACCAAATGTCGCTATTACATGTTAGCATCACATGTTAGCATCACATGTTACTATTACATGCTAGCATCAAATGTTGCTATTACATGTTAGCATCACATGTTACTATTACATGTTAGCACCAAATGTTGCTATTACATGTTAGCATCACACGTTAGCACCAAATGTTGCTATTACATGTTAGCATCAAATCTTGCTATTACATGTTAGCATCACATGTTGGGACCAAATGTTGCTATTACATGTTAGCATCACATGTTGCTATTACATGTTAGCACCAAATGTTGCTATTACATGTTAGCATCACATGTTAGCACCAAATGTTGCTATTACATGTTAGCATCACATGTTGCTATTATATGTTAGCACCAAATATTGCTATTACATGTTAGCATCACATGTTGCTATTATATGTTAGCATCAAATGTTGCTATTACATGTTAGCATCACATGTTTGCACCAAATGTTGCTATTACATGTTAGCATCACATGTTGCTATTATATGTTAGCACCAAATATTGCTATTACATGTTAGCATCACATGTTGCTATTATATGTTAGCATCAAATGTTGCTATTACATGTTAGCATCACATGTTAGCACCAAATGTTGCTATTACATGTTAGCATCACATGTTGCTATTATATGTTAGCATCAAATGTTGCTATTACATGTTAGCATCACATGTTGCTATTATATGTTAGCATCAAATGTTGCTATTACATGTTAGCATCACATGTTAGCACCAAATGTTGCTATTACATGTTAGCATCACACGTTAGCACCAAATGTTGCTATTACATGTTTGCATCAAATCTTGCTATTACATGTTAGCATCACATGTTAGCACCAAATGTTGCTATTACATGTTAGCATCACATGTTGCTATTATATGTTAGCATCAAATGTTGCTATTACATGTTAGCATCACATGTTAGCACCAAATGTTGCTATTACATGTTAGCATCACATGTTGCTATTATATGTTAGCACCAAATATTGCTATTACATGTTAGCATCACATGTTGCTATTATATGTTAGCATCAATTGTTGCTATTACATGTTAGCATCACATGTTAGCACCAAATGTTGCTATTACATGTTAGCATCACATGTTGCTATTATATGTTAGCATCAAATGTTGCTATTACATGTTAGCATCGCATGTTGCTATTACATGTTAGCATCGCATGTTGCTATTACATGTTAGCATCACATGCTGGCTGTAAGTAAGTTATGAAAAAGTGCACCTACATCTTGTTGGTTTCTGTTATTACATGTTGCTATTACATGTTAGCATCACATGTTATTATTACATGTTAGCATGAAATGTTGCTATTACATGCTAGCATCACATGTTATTACATTTTGCTATTACATGTTAGCATCAAATGTTGCTATTATATGTTAGCATCACATGTTATTATTACATGTTAGCATGAAATGTTACTATTACATGTTAGCATCTCATGTTGCTATTACATGTTAGCATCACATGTTAGCACCAAATGTCGCTATTACATGTTAGCATCACATGTTAGCATCACATGTTACTATTACATGCTAGCATCAAATGTTGCTATTACATGTTAGCATCACATGTTACTATTACATGTTAGCACCAAATGTTGCTATTACATGTTAGCATCACACGTTAGCACCAAATGTTGCTATTACATGTTAGCATCAAATCTTGCTATTACATGTTAGCATCACATGTTAGCACCAAATGTTGCTATTACATGTTAGCATCACATGTTAGCACCAAATGTTGCTATTACATGTTAGCATCACATGTTGCTATTATATGTTAGCACCAAATATTGCTATTACATGTTAGCATCACATGTTGCTATTATATGTTAGCATCAAATGTTGCTATTACATGTTAGCATCACATGTTAGCACCAAATGTTGCTATTACATGCTAGCATCACATGTTGCTATTATATGTTAGCATCAAATGTTGCTATTACATGTTAGCATCACATGTTGCTATTATATGTTAGCATCAAATGTTGCTATTACATGTTAGCATCACATGTTAGCACCAAATGTTGCTATTACATGTTAGCATCACACGTTAGCACCAAATGTTGCTATTACATGTTAGCATCAAATCTTGCTATTACATGTTAGCATCACATGTTAGCACCAAATGTTGCTATTACATGTTAGCATCACATGTTGCTATTATATGTTAGCATCAAATGTTGCTATTACATGTTAGCATCACATGTTAGCACCAAATGTTGCTATTACATGTTAGCATCACATGTTGCCATTATATGTTAGCACCAAATATTGCTATTACATGTTAGCATCACATGTTACTATTACATGTTAGCATCAAATGTTGCTATTACATGTTAGCATCACATATTAGCATCGAATGTTGCAATAACATGTTAGCATCACATATTACTATTACATGTTAGCATGAAATGTTGCTATTACTTGTTAGCATCACATATTAGCATCGAATGTTGCAATTACATGTTAGCATCACATGTTACTATTACATGTTAGCATCAAATGTTGCTATTACATGTTAGCATCACATGTTGCTATTATATGTTATCAAATGTTGCTATTACTTGTTAGCATCACATATTAGCATTGAATGTTGCAATTACATGTTAGCATCACATGTTACTATTACATGTTAGCATCACATGTTGCTATTACATGTTAGCATGAAATTTTGCTATTAAATGTTAGCATCATATGTTGCTATTACATGTTAGCATCACATGTTATTATTACATGTTAGCATGAAATGTTGCTATTACATGTTAGCATCACATGTTGCTATTACATGTCAGCATCACATGTTACTATTACATGTTAGCACCAAATGTTACTATTACATGTTAGCATCACATGTTATTATTACATGTTGCTATTACATGTTAGCATCACATGTTATTATTACATGTTAGCATGAAATGTTGCTATTACATGCTAGCATCACATGTTATTACATGTTGCTATTACATGTTAGCATCAAATGTTGCTATTATATGTTAGCATCACATGTTATTATTACATGTTAGCATGAAATGTTACTATTACATGTTAGCATCTCATGTTGCTATTACATGTTAGCATCACATGTTAGCACCAAATGTCGCTATTACATGTTAGCATCACAATATACTATTACATGCTAGCATCAAATGTTGCTATTACATGTTAGCATCACATGTTACTATTACATGCTAGCATCAAATGTTGCTATTACATGTTAGCATCACACGTTAGCACCAAATGTTGCTATTACATGTTAGCATCAAATCTTGCTATTACATGTTAGCATCACATGTTAGCACCAAATGTTGCTATTACATGTTAGCATCACATGTTGCTATTATATGTTAGCATCAAATGTTGCTATTACATGTTAGCATCACATGTTACTATTACATGTTAGCATCACATGTTATTACATGTTGCTATTACATGTTAGCATCACATGTTATTATTACATGTTAGCATGAAATGTTGCTATTACATGCTAGCATCACATGTTATTACATGTTGCTATTACATGTTAGCATCAAATGTTGCTATTATATGTTAGCATCACATGTTATTATTACATGTTAGCATGAAATGTTACTATTACATGTTAGCATCTCATGTTGCTATTACATGTTAGCATCACATGTTAGCACCAAATGTCGCTATTACATGTTAGCATCACATGTTAGCATCACATGTTACTATTACATGCTAGCATCAAATGTTGCTATTACATGTTAGCATCACATGTTACTATTACATGTTAGCACCAAATGTTGCTATTACATGTTAGCATCACACGTTAGCACCAAATGTTGCTATTACATGTTAGCATCAAATCTTGCTATTACATGTTAGCATCACATGTTAGCACCAAATGTTGCTATTACATGTTAGCATCACATGTTGCTATTACATGTTAGCACCAAATGTTGCTATTACATGTTAGCATCACATGTTACTATTACATGTTAGCATCACATGTTATTATTACATGTTGCTATTACATGTTAGCATCACATGTTATTATTACATGTTAGCATGAAATGTTGCTATTACATGCTAGCATCACATGTTATTACATGTTGGTATTACATGTTAGCATCAAATGTTGCTATTATATGTTAGCATCACATGTTATTATTACATGTTAGCATGAAATGTTCCTATTACATGTTAGCATCTCATGTTGCTATTACATGTTAGCATCACATGTTAGCACCAAATGTCGCTATTACATGTTAGCATCACATGTTAGCATCACATGTTACTATTACATGCTAGCATCAAATGTTGCTATTACATGTTAGCATCACATGTTACTATTACATGTTAGCACCAAATGTTGCTATTACATGTTAGCATCACACGTTAGCACCAAATGTTGCTATTACATGTTAGCATCAAATCTTGCTATTACATGTTAGCATCACATGTTAGCACCAAATGTTGCTATTACATGTTAGCATCACATGTTGCTATTATATGTTAGCATCAAATGTTGCTATTACATGTTAGCATCACATGTTAGCACCAAATGTTGCTATTACATGTTAGCATCACATGTTGCTATTATATGTTAGCACCAAATATTGCTATTACATGTTAGCATCACATGTTGCTATTATATGTTAGCATCAAATGTTGCTATTACATGTTAGCATCACATGTTACTATTATATGTTAGCATCAAATGTTGCTATTACATGTTAGCATCGCATGTTGCTATTACATGTTAGCATCGCATGTTGCTATTACATGTTAGCATCACATGTTATTATTACATGTTAGCATGAAATGTTGCTATTACATGTTAGCATCACATGTTACTATTACATGTTAGCATCACATGTTGCTATTACATGTTAGCATCACATGTTGCTATTACATGTCAGCATCACATGTTACTATTACATGTTAGCACCAAATGTTGCTATTACATGTTAGCATCACATGTTACTATTACATGTTAGCATCACATGTTATTATTACATGTTGCTATTACATGTTAGCATCACATGTTATTATTACATGTTAGCATGAAATGTTGCTATTACATGCTAGCATCACATGTTATTACATGTTGCTATTACATGTTAGCATCAAATGTTGCTATTATATGTTAGCATCACATGTTATTATTACATGTTAGCATGAAATGTTACTATTACATGTTAGCATCTCATGTTGCTATTACATGTTAGCATCACATGTTAGCACCAAATGTCGCTATTACATGTTAGCATCACATGTTACTATTACATGCTAGCATCAAATGTTGCTATTACATGTTAGCATCACATGTTACTATTACATGTTAGCACCAAATGTTGCTATTACATGTTAGCATCACACGTTAGCACCAAATGTTGCTATTACATGTTAGCATCAAATCTTGCTATTACATGTTAGCATCACATGTTAGCACCAAATGTTGCTATTACATGTTAGCATCACATGTTGCTATTATATGTTAGCATCAAATGTTGCTATTACATGTTAGCATCACATGTTAGCACCAAATGTTGCTATTACATGTTAGCATCACATGTTGCTATTATATGTTAGCACCAAATATTGCTATTACATGTTAGCATCACATGTTGCTATTATATGTTAGCATCAAATGTTGCTATTACATGTTAGCATCACATGTTAGCACCAAATGTTGCCATTACATGTTAGCATCACATGTTGCTATTATATGTTAGCATCAAATGTTGCTATTACATGTTAGCATCGCATGTTGCTATTACATGTTAGCATCACATATTATTACATGTTAGCATGAAATGTTGCTATTACATGTTAGCATCACATGTTGCTATTACATGTCAGCATCACATGTTACTATTACATGTTAGCACCAAATGTTGCTATTACATGTTAGCATCACATGTTACTATTACATGTTAGCATCACATGTTATTATTACATGTTGCTATTACATGTTAGCATCACATGTTATTATTACATGTTAGCATGAAATGTTGCTATTACATGCTAGCATCACATGTTATTACATGTTGCTATTACATGTTAGCATCAAATGTTGCTATTATATGTTAGCATCACATGTTATTATTACATGTTAGCATGAAATGTTACTATTACATGTTAGCATCTCATGTTGCTATTACATGTTAGCATCACATGTTAGTACCAAATGTCGCTATTACATGTTAGCATCACATGTTACTATTACATGCTAGCATCAAATGTTGCTATTACATGTTAGCATCACATGTTACTATTACATGTTAGCACCAAATGTTGCTATTACATGTTAGCATCACACGTTAGCACCAAATGTTGCTATTACATGTTCGCATCAAATCTTGCTATTACATGTTAGCATCACATGTTAGCACCAAATGTTGCTATTACATGTTAGCATCACATGTTGCTATTATATGTTAGCACCAAATGTTGCTATTACATGTTAGCATCACATGTTAGCACCAAATGTTGCTATTACATGTTAGCATCACATGTTGCTATTATATGTTAGCACCAAATATTGCTATTACATGTTAGCATCACATGTTGCTATTATATGTTAGCATCAAATGTTGCTATTACATGTTAGCATCACATGTTAGCACCAAATGTTGCTATTACATGATAGCATCACATGTTGCTATTATATGTTAGCATCAAATGTTGCTATTACATGTTAGCATCACATGTTAGCACCAAATGTTGCTATTACATGTTAGCATCACATGTTGCTATTATATGTTAGCACCAAATGTTGCTATTACATGTTAGCATCACATGTTGCTATTATATGTTAGCATCAAATGTTGCTATTACATGTTAGCATCACATGTTAGCACCAAATGTTGCTATTACATGTTAGCATCACATGTTGCTATTATATGTTAGCATCAAATGTTGCTATTACATGTTAGCATCACATGTTAGCACCAAATGTTGCTATTACATGTTAGCATCACATGTTGCTATTATATGTTATCAAATGTTGCTATTACTTGTTAGCATCACATATTAGCATTGAATGTTGCAATTACATGTTAGCATCACATGTTACTATTACATGTTAGCATCACATGTTGCTATTACATGTTAGCATGAAATTTTGCTATTAAATGTTAGCATCATATGTTGCTATTACATGTTAGCATCACATGTTATTATTACATGTTAGCATGAAATGTTGCTATTACATGTTAGCATCACATGTTGCTATTACATGTTAGCATCACATGTTGCTATTACATGTTAGCATCACATGTTGCTATTACATGTTACTATTACATGTTAGCACCAAATGTTGCTATTACATGTTAGCATCACATGTTACTATTACATGTTAGCATCACATGTTATTATTACATGTTAGCATCACATGTTATTATTACATGTTAGCATGAAATGTTGCTATTAAATGCTAGCATCACATGTTATTACATGTTGCTATTACATGTTAGCATCAAATGTTGCTATTATATGTTAGCATCACATGTTATTATTACATGTTAGCATGAAATGTTACTATTACATGTTAGCATCTCATGTTGCATCACATGTTAGCACCAAATGTCGCTATTACATGTTAGCATCACATGTTAGCATCACATGTTACTATTACATGCTAGCATCAAATGTTGCTATTACATGTTAGCATCACATGTTACTATTACATGTTAGCACCAAATGTTGCTATTACATGTTAGCATCACACGTTAGCACCAAATGTTGCTATTACATGTTAGCATCAAATCTTGCTATTACATGTTAGCATCACATGTTGGGACCAAATGTTGCTATTACATGTTAGCATCACATGTTGCTATTACATGTTAGCACCAAATGTTGCTATTACATGTTAGCATCACATGTTAGCACCAAATGTTGCTATTACATGTTAGCATCACATGTTGCTATTATATGTTAGCACCAAATATTGCTATTACATGTTAGCATCACATGTTGCTATTATATGTTAGCATCAAATGTTGCTATTACATGTTAGCATCACATGTTTGCACCAAATGTTGCTATTACATGTTAGCATCACATGTTGCTATTATATGTTAGCACCAAATATTGCTATTACATGTTAGCATCACATGTTGCTATTATATGTTAGCATCAAATGTTGCTATTACATGTTAGCATCACATGTTAGCACCAAATGTTGCTATTACATGTTAGCATCACATGTTGCTATTATATGTTAGCATCAAATGTTGCTATTACATGTTAGCATCACATGTTGCTATTATATGTTAGCATCAAATGTTGCTATTACATGTTAGCATCACATGTTAGCACCAAATGTTGCTATTACATGTTAGCATCACACGTTAGCACCAAATGTTGCTATTACATGTTTGCATCAAATCTTGCTATTACATGTTAGCATCACATGTTAGCACCAAATGTTGCTATTACATGTTAGCATCACATGTTGCTATTATATGTTAGCATCAAATGTTGCTATTACATGTTAGCATCACATGTTAGCACCAAATGTTGCTATTACATGTTAGCATCACATGTTGCTATTATATGTTAGCACCAAATATTGCTATTACATGTTAGCATCACATGTTGCTATTATATGTTAGCATCAATTGTTGCTATTACATGTTAGCATCACATGTTAGCACCAAATGTTGCTATTACATGTTAGCATCACATGTTGCTATTATATGTTAGCATCAAATGTTGCTATTACATGTTAGCATCGCATGTTGCTATTACATGTTAGCATCGCATGTTGCTATTACATGTTAGCATCACATGCTGGCTGTAAGTAAGTTATGAAAAAGTGCACCTACATCTTGTTGGTTTCTGTTATTACATGTTGCTATTACATGTTAGCATCACATGTTATTATTACATGTTAGCATGAAATGTTGCTATTACATGCTAGCATCACATGTTATTACATTTTGCTATTACATGTTAGCATCAAATGTTGCTATTATATGTTAGCATCACATGTTATTATTACATGTTAGCATGAAATGTTACTATTACATGTTAGCATCTCATGTTGCTATTACATGTTAGCATCACATGTTAGCACCAAATGTCGCTATTACATGTTAGCATCACATGTTAGCATCACATGTTACTATTACATGCTAGCATCAAATGTTGCTATTACATGTTAGCATCACATGTTACTATTACATGTTAGCACCAAATGTTGCTATTACATGTTAGCATCACACGTTAGCACCAAATGTTGCTATTACATGTTAGCATCAAATCTTGCTATTACATGTTAGCATCACATGTTAGCACCAAATGTTGCTATTACATGTTAGCACCACATGTTGCTATTACATGTTAGCACCAAATGTTGCTATTACATGTTAGCATCACATGTTAGCACCAAATGTTGCTATTACATGTTAGCATCACATGTTGCTATTATATGTTAGCACCAAATATTGCTATTACATGTTAGCATCACATGTTGCTATTATATGTTAGCATCAAATGTTGCTATTACATGTTAGCATCACATGTTAGCACCAAATGTTGCTATTACATGCTAGCATCACATGTTGCTATTATATGTTAGCATCAAATGTTGCTATTACATGTTAGCATCACATGTTGCTATTATATGTTAGCATCAAATGTTGCTATTACATGTTAGCATCACATGTTAGCACCAAATGTTGCTATTACATGTTAGCATCACACGTTAGCACCAAATGTTGCTATTACATGTTAGCATCAAATCTTGCTATTACATGTTAGCATCACATGTTAGCACCAAATGTTGCTATTACATGTTAGCATCACATGTTGCTATTATATGTTAGCATCAAATGTTGCTATTACATGTTAGCATCACATGTTAGCACCAAATGTTGCTATTACATGTTAGCATCACATGTTGCCATTATATGTTAGCACCAAATATTGCTATTACATGTTAGCATCACATGTTACTATTACATGTTAGCATCAAATGTTGCTATTACATGTTAGCATCACATATTAGCATCGAATGTTGCAATAACATGTTAGCATCACATATTACTATTACATGTTAGCATGAAATGTTGCTATTACTTGTTAGCATCACATATTAGCATCGAATGTTGCAATTACATGTTAGCATCACATGTTACTATTACATGTTAGCATCAAATGTTGCTATTACATGTTAGCATCACATGTTGCTATTATATGTTATCAAATGTTGCTATTACTTGTTAGCATCACATATTAGCATTGAATGTTGCAATTACATGTTAGCATCACATGTTACTATTACATGTTAGCATCACATGTTGCTATTACATGTTAGCATGAAATTTTGCTATTAAATGTTAGCATCATATGTTGCTATTACATGTTAGCATCACATGTTATTATTACATGTTAGTATGAAATGTTGCTATTACATGTTAGCATCACATGTTGCTATTACATGTCAGCATCACATGTTACTATTACATGTTAGCACCAAATGTTACTATTACATGTTAGCATCACATGTTATTATTACATGTTGCTATTACATGTTAGCATCACATGTTATTATTACATGTTAGCATGAAATGTTGCTATTACATGCTAGCATCACATGTTATTACATGTTGCTATTACATGTTAGCATCAAATGTTGCTATTATATGTTAGCATCACATGTTATTATTACATGTTAGCATGAAATGTTACTATTACATGTTAGCATCTCATGTTGCTATTACATGTTAGCATCACATGTTAGCACCAAATGTCGCTATTACATGTTAGCATCACAATATACTATTACATGCTAGCATCAAATGTTGCTATTACATGTTAGCATCACATGTTACTATTACATGCTAGCATCAAATGTTGCTATTACATGTTAGCATCACACGTTAGCACCAAATGTTGCTATTACATGTTAGCATCAAATCTTGCTATTACATGTTAGCATCACATGTTAGCACCAAATGTTGCTATTACATGTTAGCATCACATGTTGCTATTATATGTTAGCATCAAATGTTGCTATTACATGTTAGCATCACATGTTACTATTACATGTTAGCATCACATGTTATTACATGTTGCTATTACATGTTAGCATCACATGTTATTATTACATGTTAGCATGAAATGTTGCTATTACATGCTAGCATCACATGTTATTACATGTTGCTATTACATGTTAGCATCAAATGTTGCTATTATATGTTAGCATCACATGTTATTATTACATGTTAGCATGAAATGTTACTATTACATGTTAGCATCTCATGTTGCTATTACATGTTAGCATCACATGTTAGCACCAAATGTCGCTATTACATGTTAGCATCACATGTTAGCATCACATGTTACTATTACATGCTAGCATCAAATGTTGCTATTACATGTTAGCATCACATGTTACTATTACATGTTAGCACCAAATGTTGCTATTACATGTTAGCATCACACGTTAGCACCAAATGTTGCTATTACATGTTAGCATCAAATCTTGCTATTACATGTTAGCATCACATGTTAGCACCAAATGTTGCTATTACATGTTAGCATCACATGTTGCTATTACATGTTAGCACCAAATGTTGCTATTACATGTTAGCATCACATGTTACTATTACATGTTAGCATCACATGTTATTATTACATGTTGCTATTACATGTTAGCATCACATGTTATTATTACATGTTAGCATGAAATGTTGCTATTACATGCTAGCATCACATGTTATTACATGTTGGTATTACATGTTAGCATCAAATGTTGCTATTATATGTTAGCATCACATGTTATTATTACATGTTAGCATGAAATGTTCCTATTACATGTTAGCATCTCATGTTGCTATTACATGTTAGCATCACATGTTAGCACCAAATGTCGCTATTACATGTTAGCATCACATGTTAGCATCACATGTTACTATTACATGCTAGCATCAAATGTTGCTATTACATGTTAGCATCACATGTTACTATTACATGTTAGCACCAAATGTTGCTATTACATGTTAGCATCACACGTTAGCACCAAATGTTGCTATTACATGTTAGCATCAAATCTTGCTATTACATGTTAGCATCACATGTTAGCACCAAATGTTGCTATTACATGTTAGCATCACATGTTGCTATTATATGTTAGCATCAAATGTTGCTATTACATGTTAGCATCACATGTTAGCACCAAATGTTGCTATTACATGTTAGCATCACATGTTGCTATTATATGTTAGCACCAAATATTGCTATTACATGTTAGCATCACATGTTGCTATTATATGTTAGCATCAAATGTTGCTATTACATGTTAGCATCACATGTTACTATTATATGTTAGCATCAAATGTTGCTATTACATGTTAGCATCGCATGTTGCTATTACATGTTAGCATCGCATGTTGCTATTACATGTTAGCATCACATGTTATTATTACATGTTAGCATGAAATGTTGCTATTACATGTTAGCATCACATGTTACTATTACATGTTAGCATCACATGTTGCTATTACATGTTAGCATCACATGTTGCTATTACATGTCAGCATCACATGTTACTATTACATGTTAGCACCAAATGTTGCTATTACATGTTAGCATCACATGTTACTATTACATGTTAGCATCACATGTTATTATTACATGTTGCTATTACATGTTAGCATCACATGTTATTATTACATGTTAGCATGAAATGTTGCTATTACATGCTAGCATCACATGTTATTACATGTTGCTATTACATGTTAGCATCAAATGTTGCTATTATATGTTAGCATCACATGTTATTATTACATGTTAGCATGAAATGTTACTATTACATGTTAGCATCTCATGTTGCTATTACATGTTAGCATCACATGTTAGCACCAAATGTCGCTATTACATGTTAGCATCACATGTTACTATTACATGCTAGCATCAAATGTTGCTATTACATGTTAGCATCACATGTTACTATTACATGTTAGCACCAAATGTTGCTATTACATGTTAGCATCACACGTTAGCACCAAATGTTGCTATTACATGTTAGCATCAAATCTTGCTATTACATGTTAGCATCACATGTTAGCACCAAATGTTGCTATTACATGTTAGCATCACATGTTGCTATTATATGTTAGCATCAAATGTTGCTATTACATGTTAGCATCACATGTTAGCACCAAATGTTGCTATTACATGTTAGCATCACATGTTGCTATTATATGTTAGCACCAAATATTGCTATTACATGTTAGCATCACATGTTGCTATTATATGTTAGCATCAAATGTTGCTATTACATGTTAGCATCACATGTTAGCACCAAATGTTGCCATTACATGTTAGCATCACATGTTGCTATTATATGTTAGCATCAAATGTTGCTATTACATGTTAGCATCGCATGTTGCTATTACATGTTAGCATCACATATTATTACATGTTAGCATGAAATGTTGCTATTACATGTTAGCATCACATGTTGCTATTACATGTCAGCATCACATGTTACTATTACATGTTAGCACCAAATGTTGCTATTACATGTTATTATCACATGTTACTATTACATGTTAGCATCACATGTTATTATTACATGTTGCTATTACATGTTAGCATCACATGTTATTATTACATGTTAGCATGAAATGTTGCTATTACATGCTAGCATCACATGTTATTACATGTTGCTATTACATGTTAGCATCAAATGTTGCTATTATATGTTAGCATCACATGTTATTATTACATGTTAGCATGAAATGTTACTATTACATGTTAGCATCTCATGTTGCTATTACATGTTAGCATCACATGTTAGTACCAAATGTCGCTATTACATGTTAGCATCACATGTTACTATTACATGCTAGCATCAAATGTTGCTATTACATGTTAGCATCACATGTTACTATTACATGTTAGCACCAAATGTTGCTATTACATGTTAGCATCACACGTTAGCACCAAATGTTGCTATTACATGTTCGCATCAAATCTTGCTATTACATGTTAGCATCACATGTTAGCACCAAATGTTGCTATTACATGTTAGCATCACATGTTGCTATTATATGTTAGCACCAAATGTTGCTATTACATGTTAGCATCACATGTTAGCACCAAATGTTGCTATTACATGTTAGCATCACATGTTGCTATTATATGTTAGCACCAAATATTGCTATTACATGTTAGCATCACATGTTGCTATTATATGTTAGCATCAAATGTTGCTATTACATGTTAGCATCACATGTTAGCACCAAATGTTGCTATTACATGATAGCATCACATGTTGCTATTATATGTTAGCATCAAATGTTGCTATTACATGTTAGCATCACATGTTAGCACCAAATGTTGCTATTACATGTTAGCATCACATGTTGCTATTATATGTTAGCACCAAATGTTGCTATTACATGTTAGCATCACATGTTGCTATTATATGTTAGCATCAAATGTTGCTATTACATGTTAGCATCACATGTTAGCACCAAATGTTGCTATTACATGTTAGCATCACATGTTGCTATTATATGTTAGCATCAAATGTTGCTATTACATGTTAGCATCACATGTTGCTATTATATGTTAGCATCGCATGTTGCTATTACATGTTAGCATCACATGTTAGCACCAAATGTTGCTATTACATGTTAGCATCACATGTTGCTATTATATGTTAGCACCAAATATTGCTATTACATGTTAGCATCACATGTTGCTATTATATGTTAGCATCAAATGTTGCTATTACATGTTAGCATCACATGTTAGCACCAAATGTTGCTATTACATGTTAGCATCACATGTTGCTATTATATGTTAGCATCAAATGTTGCTATTACATGTTAGCATCGCATGTTGCTATTATATGTTAGCATCAAATGTTGCTATTACATGTTAGCATCACATGTTAGCACCAAATGTTGCTATTACATGTTAGCATCACACGTTAGCACCAAATGTTGCTATTACATGTTTGCATCAAATCTTGCTATTACATGTTAGCATCACATGTTAGCACCAAATGTTGCTATTACATGTTAGCATCACATGTTGCTATTATATGTTAGCATCAAATGTTGTTATTACATGTTAGCATCACATGTTAGCACCAAATGTTGCTATTACATGTTAGCATCACATGTTGCTATTATATGTTAGCACCAAATATTGCTATTACATGTTAGCATCACATGTTGCTATTATATGTTAGCATCAAATGTTGCTATTACATGTTAGCACCAAATGTTGCTATTACATGTTAGCATCACATGTTGCTATTATATGTTAGCATCGCATGTTGCTATTACATGTTAGCACCAAATGTTGCTATTACATGTTAGCATCACATGTTGCTATTATATGTTAGCATCAAATGTTGCTATTACATGTTAGCATCGCATGTTGCTATTATATGTTAGCATCAAATGTTGCTATTACATGTTAGCATCACATGGTAGCACCAAATGTTGCTATTACATGTTAGCATCACATGTTGCTATTATATGTTAGCACCAAATGTTGCTATTACATGTTAGCATCGCATGTTGCTATTATATGTTAGCATCAAATGTTGCTATTACATGTTAGCATCACATGTTAGCATCAAATGTTTCTATTACATGTTAGCATCACATGTTGCTATTATATGTTAGCATCACATGTTGCTATTACATGTTAGCATCACATGTTGCTATTACATGTTAGCATCACATGTTAGCACCAAATGTTGCTATTACATGTTAGCATCACATGTTGCTATTATATGTTAGCATCAAATGTTGCTATTACATGTTAGCATCGCATGTTGCTATTACATGTTAGCATCACATGTTATTATTACATGTTAGCATGAAATGTTGCTATTACATGTTAGCATCAAATGTTGCTATTACATGTTAGCATCGCATGTTGCTATTACATGTTAGCATCACATGTTGCTATTATATGTTAGCATCAAATGTTGCTATTACATGTTAGCATCGCATGTTGCTATTACATGTTAGCATCACATGTTGCTATTATATGTTAGCATCAAATGTTGCTATTACATGTTAGCATCGCATGTTGCTATTACATGTTAGCATCACATGTTAGCACCAAATGTTGCTATTACATGTTAGCATCACATGTTGCTATTATATGTTAGCATCAAATGTTGCTATTACATGTTAGCATCGCATGTTGCTATTACATGTTAGCATCACATGTTATTATTACATGTTAGCATGAAATGTTGCTATTACATGTTAGCATCGCATGTTGCTATTACATGTTAGCATCACATGTTGCTATTATATGTTAGCATCAAATGTTGCTATTACATGTTAGCATCGCATGTTGCTATTACATGTTAGCATCACATGTTGCTATTATATGTTAGCATCAAATGTTGCTATTACATGTTAGCATCGCATGTTGCTATTACATGTTAGCATCACATGTTAGCACCAAATGTTGCTATTACATGTTAGCATCACATGTTGCTATTATATGTTAGCATCAAATGTTGCTATTACATGTTAGCATCGCATGTTGCTATTACATGTTAGCATCACATGTTGCTATTATATGTTAGCATCAAATGTTGCTATTACATGTTAGCATCACATGTTGCTATTACATGTTAGCATCACATGTTGCTATTATATGTTAGCATCAAATGTTGCTATTACATGTTAGCATCACATGCTGGCTGTAAGTAAGTTATGAAAAAGTGCACCTACATCTTGTTGGTTTCTGCAGTACCTCAAGATCCCTCCCTCCAGGACAAAGTATCGCTGTTGATGACAAAAAAAACATTTTCTTCTTGAAGAACTGGCACAGAAAAAGATGTCAAACGTTGTCACCTTGTGCCATCCTTTGAGCGGCCACTTCCTCCTCTTGAGCAGATAACCTTCACACATTCCAGGAGTGCCGAGTTCTCCCGCAGCGTTGACGTCCAGCTGGGCGTCATCGATCACTTCCCAATCTTTGATCACCTGTCAGGACAAAGAACTCTATTGATTTTGCCGCGGGGCGGGAAACATTGCCAAGGTGGTCATGTGACCTGTCGGGAGTGCCGCGAGGACAGCGTGCTGCTGCTGCGCGAGTGCGGCGCTTTGGTCCACTTCTCCAGGCCGCTCGCCAGCGATTGGCTGCGATTGAGGGCGGAGCCATAGGGATTCATTCTGCTTGTTAGGACGTGAGAGAGTCACCACCATGTACCCCACCTGCCACCTGCACGGGCCACAATAGTCTGACATCATTAGTGCGGAATAAACACACTATCATAGAATGTTTATCTAAGAGGACAAAAGCTGTCTTTGAACCTACCAAGAAGAAGGCTTGCAAAACTCCACTGTGTAGGATGGGAAGCAACATGAAGGTGTTCTGTTTCTTTCATGTATTGTAATCAACAGAAAAATATTGTCTTGACCCCGAGAACTACAAAGCGAAGAGGAAGCAGGACCCGACTCCCCTCCAGGGACCTTTTCTGTGAACTGTTTTACGACCTGTTCTGTAACCAAAGGCGATGGCTGTTTACGACCCCCCTCCCTTAGAAACAGCTGTTGCCATGTAATTAGGGAAAGTCCAAGTAAAAGAGGAGGCGTACAATCTTTCGTCAGGGGCGTGGGACGACACTGTGCAAGGGTACAGTGTCCACGCGTCTCTCCTCAATTGAGCCGAATTTAATTCTGTCTCTGTTTAATTCCTTGCTTCTCCAGCCTATCTCAGCTACAATCGGGCGGAAGGCGGGGTACACCCTGGACAAGTCGCCACCTCATCGCAGGGCCTCCTTGCTTCTTGTCTTGTTACTAAAAAAATATACTATGATAACATTGATATAGTATGCTAATGCTAACAATAACATACCATGTCTTAGCATGTTATGTTATTGTTATCATGGTATGTTATTGTTAGCATTATCATATTATATCAGTGTTAACATGGTATGGTATTGTTAGCATGGTATGTTAGTGTTAGCATTAGCATATTATGTCAGTCAGTGTTAGCATGGTATGTTAGTGTTAGCATGGTATGTTATTATTAGCATTATCATATTATGTCAATGTTAGCATAGCATAGATGTCATCAGTGTTTGAACCTGACACTAACATACTATGCTAACACAAATGTACCCTGCTAAAAAATATACCACACTAACAAAAAATATACCATGCTAACAAAAATATACCATGCTAACATAAATATACCATGCTAACACACATATATCATGGTAACAATAACATACCATGCTAACACTAACGCACCATGCTAACCATAACCTAACAATAACCTACTTTGCTAACAATAACCTACTGTGTTAAAAACAGCCTACGTAGCAAACAATAACCTACTATGCTAACAATAACCTACTGCGCTAACAATAACATACCCCGCTAACAAAAAACTTCCATGCTAACAATACCATACCGTGCTAATACCAACATAGCGTTCTAACCCTAACATACAATGTTAACAATGACGTAATATGATAATGCTAACAATAACATACCATGCTAATGCTAACATACTATGCTAACAATACCATACCATGCTAGCACTAACATACTATGCTAATGCTAACAATTACATACCATGCTCACATTAACATACCGTGCTAACACTAACATACTATGCTAACAATACCATACCATGTTAAAACACTGACATAATATAATACTAATAATAACATACCATGCCGACCCTAACATACAATGCTAACACTGACTGACTTAATATGCTAATGCTAACACTAACATACCATGCTAACAATAACATACCATGTTAACACTGACATATGATAATGATAATACAACATACCATGCTAACACTAACATACCATGCTAACCCTAGCATACAATGCTAACACTGACATAATATGCTAATGCTAACAATAACACACCATACTAACATTGACATACCATGCTAACAATACCATACCATGCTAACACTAACATACTATGCTAACAATACCATACCGTGTTAACACTAATATAATATGACAATGCTAATAATAACGTACAAGCATACAATGCTAACACTGACTGACATAATATGCTAATGCTAACACTAACATACCATGCTAACAATACCATACCATGCTAGCACTAACATACTATGCTAATGCTAACAATTACATACCATGCTAACACTGACTGACATATACAATACCATACCATGTTAAAACACTGACATAATATAATACTAATAATAACATACCATGCCGACCCTAACATACAATGCTAACACTGACTGACTTAATATGCTAATGCTAACACTAACATACCATGCTAACAATAACATACCATGTTAACACTGACATATGATAATGATAATACAACATACCATGCTAACACTGACATACCATGCTAACCCTAGCATACAATGCTAACACTGACATAATATGCTAATGCTAACAATAACACACCATACTAACATTGACATACCATGCTAACAATACCATACCATGCTAACACTAACATACTATGCTAACAATACCATACCGTGTTAACACTAATATATGATAATGCTAATAATAACATACAAGCATACAATGCTAACACTGACTGACATAATATGCTAATGCTAACACTAACATACCATGCTAACAATACCATACCATGCTAGCACTAACATACTATGCTAATGCTAACAATTACATACCATGCTCACATTAACATACCATGCTAACACTAACATACTATGCTAACAATACCATACCATGTTAAAACACTGACATAATATAATACTAATAATAACATACCATGCCGACCCTAACATACAATGCTAACACTGACTGACTTAATATGCTAATGCTAACACTAACATACCATGCTAACAATAGCATACCATGTTAACACTGACATATGATAATGATAATACAACATACCATGCTAACACTAACATACCATGCTAACCCTAGCATACAATGCTAACACTGACATAATATGCTAATGCTAACAATAACACACCATACTAACATTGACATACCATGCTAACAATACCACACCATGCTAACACTAACATACTATGCTAACAATACCATACCGTGTTAACACTAATATAATATGATAATGCTAATAATAACATACAAGCATACAATGCTAACACTGACTGACATAATATGCTAATGCTAACACTAACATACCATGCTAACAATACCATACCATGCTAGCACTAACATACTATGCTAATGCTAACAATTACATACCATGCTCACATTAACATACCATGCTAACACTAACATACTATGCTAACAATACCATACCATGTTAAAACACTGACATAATATAATACTAATAATAACATACCATGCCGACCCTAACATACAATGCTAACACTGACTGACTTAATATGCTAATGCTAACACTAACATACCATGCTAACAATAACATACCATGTTAACACTGACATATGATAATGATAATACAACATACCATGCTAACACTAACATACCATGCTAACCCTAGCATACAATGCTAACACTGACATAATATGCTAATGCTAACAATAACACACCATACTAACATTGACATACCATGCTAACACTAACATACTATGCTAACAATACCATACCGTGTTAACACTAATATAATATGACAATGCTAATAATAACATACAAGCATACAATGCTAACACTGACTGACATAATATGCTAATGCTAACACTAACATACCATGCTAACAATACCATGCCATGCTAGCACTAACATTATATATGCTAACAATACCATACAATGTTAACACTGCCATAATATAATAATGATAATAATAACATACCATGCTAACCATAGCATACAGTGCTAACACTGACTGACATAATATGCTAATGCTAACACTAACATACCATGCTAGCACTAACATACTATGCTAACAATATCATACCACGTTAACACTGACATATTATGATCATGATTATAATAACATACCATGCAAACACTAACATACCATGCTAACCCTAGCATACCATGCTAACACTGGCTGATATAATATGCAAATGCTAACACTAACATACGATGCTTACCCTAACATACCATGCTAACACTGACTGACATATACAATACCATACCATGTTAAAACACTGACATAATATAATACTAATAATAACATACCATGCCGACCCTAACATACAATGCTAACACTGACTGACTTAATATGCTAATGCTAACACTAACATACCATGCTAACAATAACATACCATGTTAACACTGACATATGATAATGATAATACAACATACCATGCTAACACTAACATACCATGCTAACCCTAGCATACAATGCTAACACTGACATAATATGCTAATGCTAACAATAACACACCATACTAACATTGACATACCATGCTAACAATACCATACCATGCTAACACTAACATACTATGCTAACAATACCATACCGTGTTAACACTAATATAATATGATAATGCTAATAACAAACAAGCATACAATGCTAACACTGACTGACATAATATGCTAATGCTAACACTAACATACCATGCTAACAATACCATACCATGCTAGCACTAACATACTATGCTAATGCTAACAATTACATACCATGCTCACATTAACATACCATGCTAACACTAACATACTATGCTAACAATACCATACCATGTTAAAACACTGACATAATATAATACTAATAACATACCATGCCGACTCTAACATACAATGCTAACACTGACTGACTTAATATGCTAATGCTAACACTAACATACCATGCTAACAATAACATACCATGTTAACACTGACATATGATAATGATAATACAACATACCATGCTAACACTAACATACCATGCTAACCCTAGCATACAATGCTAACACTGACATAATATGCTAATGCTAACAATAACACACCATACTAACATTGACATACCATGCTAACACTAACATACTATGCTAACAATACCATACCGTGTTAACACTAATATAATATGATAATGCTAATAATAACATACAAGCATACAATGCTAACACTGACATAATATGCTAATGCTAACACTAACATACCATGCTAACAATACCATACCATGCTAGCACTAACATTATATATGCTAACAATACCATACAATGTTAACACTGCCATAATATAATAATGATAATAATTACATACCATGCTAACCATAGCATACAGTGCTAACACTGACTGACATAATATGCTAATGCTAACACTAACATACCATGCTAGCACTAACATACTATGCTAACAATATCATACCACGTTAACACTGACATATGATGATCATGATTATAATAACATACCATGCAAACACTAACATACCATGCTAACCCTAGCATACCATGCTAACACTAACATACGATGCTTACCCTAACATACCATGCTAACACTGACTGACATATACAATACCATACCATGTTAACACTGACATAATATGCTAATGCTAACAATAACATACCATGCTAACACTAACGTACCACGCTAACCCTAACATACCCTGCTAACAGAGACATAATATGATAATGCTGACAATACCATACCAATACCATGGACAAAAAGCATGCGGTGTGTCCACGAGACAGGACACGTGCTGCTTTGAACACTTCCAGCGTGTCCCGGAGGATTAGTAACTTTGTCTTAATTGGTTTTTCTCAAAGAGCTTTTTAGCAACGTGTCGCTAGGACCGGAAGGAACATGCTGCTGGGACAACACACCTCCTTCACCAGACATTGGAGACTAATGTGTGGGATCACGCTGGGGAAGACACTTTTCTAACTATGAGCGCAGAGTACAAAAATTCTATATTTTTTCCCCCTTCTCCTTGGGGCGCCCCTTAGAAGACCATACTAACACAAATATACCTTGCTAACAAAAATATACCATACTAACAAAAATATACCATGCTAACAATAACATACCAGGCTAACAAATATATACCATGCTAACACTTATGTACCACGCTAACACAACTATGCCATGTTAACACTAATATACCTTGCTAACAAAATACACCATGCTAAAAAATACAGCATGCTAACAATGACATACCATGCTAAACACAAATATACCTTGCTAACAAAAATGTACCATGCTAACAATAACATATCATGCTAACATTAATGTTACCATGCTAACACAACTATACAATGCTAACAATAAAATACCACACTAACCAAAACCCACCCTGCTAAGAATACCATACCATGCTAAAAATATTGTGCTAACAATAACATACCATGCTAACACTAACATACCATGCTAAACACAAATATACATTGCTAAGAAAAATGTACCGTGCTAACAATAACATACCATGCTAACAAATATATACCATGCTAACACTAATGTACCATGCTAAACACAAATATACCTTGATAACAAAAATGTACCATGCTAACAATAACATACCAGGCTAACAAAAACATACCATGCTAACACTTATGTACCACGCTAACACAACTATGCCATGTTAACACTAATATACCTTGCTAACAAAATACACCATGCTAACAAAAACATACCATGCTAACAATAACATACCATGCTAAACACAAATATACCTTGCTAACAAAAATGTGCCATGCTAACAAAAACATACCATGCTATCGCTAATGTACCATGCTAACAATAACATACCATGCTAACACAACTATACCATGCTAACAATAACATACCACACTAACCAAAACCCACCCTGCTAAGAATACCATACCATGCTAAAAATATTGTGCTAACAATAACATACCATGTTAACAACAACATAATAACATGCTAAGACAAATATACCTTGCTAACAAAATACACCATGCTAAAAAATACACCATGCTAACAATGACATACCATGCTAACACTAACATACCATGCTAAACACAAATATACCTTGCTAACAAAAATGTACCATGCTAACAATAACATGCCAGGCTAACAAAAGCATACCATGCTAACACTTATGTACCATGCTAACACAACTATACCATGCTAACACTAATATACCTTGCTAACAAAATACACCATGCTAACAATAACATACCATGCTAACAATAACATACCATGCTAAACACAAATATACCTTGCTAACAAAAATGTGCCATGCTAACACAACTATACCATGCTAACACTAATATACCTTGCTAACAAAATACACCATGCTAACAATAACATACCATGCTAACAATAACATACCATGCTAAACACAAATATACCTTGCTAACAAAAATGTGCCATGCTAACAAAAACATACCATGCTATCGCTAATGTACCATGCTAACAATAACATACCATGCTAACACAACTATACCATGCTAACAATAACATACCACACTAACCAAAACCCACCCTGCTAAGAATACCATACCATGCTAAAAATATTGTGCTAACAATAACATACCATGTTAACAACAACATAATAACATGCTAAGACAAATATACCTTGGTAACAAAAATATACTATGATAACATTGGTATAGTATGCTAATGCTAACAATAACATACCATGTCTTAGCATGTTATGTTATTGTTATCATGGTATGTTATTGTTAGCATTATCATATTATATCAGTGTTAGCATGGTATGTTAGCGTTAGCATTAGCATATTATGTCAGTCAGTGTACACCCTGGACAAGTCACCACCACATCACAGGGCCAACACAGATAGACAGACAACATTCACACACGAGGGCCACTAAATCCACGTTACGTAAAAGCGGGATGACAGGAAGTGACCTCTGAGCAGGAAGTGGCATGAGAGGATTTGTTTGGGAGCTTCTTGCTCCCGTTTTAAAAAAGGAACTTTTTCTTTCCATCAGAAAATGTCAACAAATATGGCGGCCGAGTCTTTCATCTCTACAGGCCTGTTTCATGAGGGGGGGTACCCTCAATCATCAGGAGATTTTAATGGGAGCATTCGCATACCATGGTTTATATAGGGCACAGAGTGGGTGGGTACAGGCTGGCCTAGGGGCGTGGTGATTGGCTCATGTGTTACCTAGGAGGTGTTTCCGTCTATGGCGGCATGTTGTTACAATTTCGCTGCGCTTGTTGAGGGATGACAGGTCTGGACGGTAAATAATAAACAGTTAAGCACCCCCCGTTGAGGGGGGGTGCTTACAAACATCAGTTGTCTACCAATCTAAGGTAATACGCAAGGACATTAACACATCCGACACATATGTAGGATTAACCGAGGGTGAATTCAAAACCAGATGGAACAATCACAAGGCTTCTTTCAGGAACAAAAACCTGCGGAATACCACAGAACTCAGCAAACACATTTGGGACCTCAAAGACAATAATGTTGAATATTCAATAACATGGCAAATTCTTGCATCCAGCACACCTTACAATAGTGGTAATAAAAGATGCAACCTATGCTTGAAAGAGAAACTGTTTATTATTTACCGTCCAGACCTGTCATCCCTCAACAAGCGCAGCGAAATTGTAACATGCCGCCATAGACGGAAACACCTCCTAGGTAACACATGAGCCAATCACCACGCCCCTAGGCCAGCCTGTACCCACCCACTCTGTGCCCTATATAAACCATGGTATGCGAATGCTCCCATTAAAATCTCCTGATGATTGAGGGTACCCCCCCTCATGAAACAGGCCTGTAGAGATGAAATAGTCTTGTGATTTTTTCCCACACATACACATACATATATATATATATATATATATATACACACATACATACATACATCCATTTTCTACCGCTTATCCCCTTCGGGGTCGCGGGGGCGCTGGAGCCTATCTCAGCTACAATATAAATATGTTATATAAATATATTTAATATTTTATAATTTTTATATTTTATCATTTGTGTTCTATATTATTATTTCTATTTATTTTATATATATATTTTTTTTTTTTTACACAAGTACGGTATGTGGTATATGCTTGCATGTCATGAGCGATACGAGCAGTCCTGTAAGCGTGTTTACTTGTGTGTGATATCACGTGCAATACGAGCAGTCCCGCAGCGTGTTTGCTTGTGTGTGATATTACGTGCGATACAAGCAGTCCCGCAGCGTGTTTGCTTGTGTGTGATATTACTTGCGATACGAGCAGTCCCGCGGCGTGCTTGCTTGTGTGTGATAGCACGTGCGATATAAGCAGTCCCGCAGCGTGTTTACATGTGTGTGATATCATGTGCGACATGAGCAGTCCCGCAGCGTGTTTGCTTGTGTGTGATATCACGTGCGATACGAGCAGTCCCGCGGCGTGTTTGCTTGTGTGTGATAGCACGTGTGATACAAGCAGTCCCGCGGCGTGTTTACTTATGTGTGATATCACGTGCGGTACGAGCAGTGCCGCAGCGTGTTTACTTGTGTGTGATATCATGTGCAATACAAGCAGTCCCGCAGCGTGTTTACTTATGTGTGATATCACGTGCAGTACGAGCAGTGCCGCAGCGTGTTTACTTGTGTGTGATATCATGTGCAATACAAGCAGTCCCGCAGCGTGTTTACTTATGTGTGATATCACGTGCGGTACGAGCAGTGCCGCAGCGTGTTTACTTGTGTGTGATATCATGTGCAATACAAGCAGTCCCGCAGCGTGTTTACTTATGTGTGATATCACATGCGATACAAGCAGTCCCGCAGCGTGTTTGCTTGTGTGTGATATTACGTGCGATACGAGCAGTCCCGCGGCGTGTTTGCTTGTGTGTGATAGCACGTGCGATATAAGCAGTCCCGCAGCGTGTTTACATGTGTGTGATATCATGTGCGACATGAGCAGTCCCGCAGCGTGTTTGCTTGTGTGTGATATCACGTGCGATACGAGCAGTCCCGCGGCGTGTTTGCTTGTGTGTGATAGCACGTGTGATACAAGCAGTCCCGCAGCGTGTTTACTTATGTGTGATATCACGTGCGGTACGAGCAGTCCCGCAGCGTGTTTCCTTGTGTGTGATATCACGTGCGATACAAGCAGTCCCGCAGCGTGTTTACTTATGTGTGATATCACGTGCGGTACGAGCAGTGCCGCAGCGTGTTTACTTGTGTGTGATATCACGTGCAATACGAGCAGTCCCGCAGCGTGTTTCCTTGTGTGTGATATCACGTGCGATACAAGCAGTCCCGCAGCGTGTATACTTGTGTGTGATATCACGTGCAATACGAGCAGTCCCGCAGCGTATTTGCTTGGGTGTGATATCACGTGCGATACAAGCAGTCCCGCAGCGTGTTTACTTGTGCAAAGTTAACATCTCAATGTCCTCCAATAAGCACACAATTTCTTCTATTTTTCAAAAGGTAAAGATGCTCGGCTATAGGCAACTCGGAGCTAGCAGCTACACCACAGCTAAGCATACATTAGCACACAAGCTAGACATACGTAATAAGTGTCCCAATTGATCAATACTGCAGTCTGAGAGCACAATAACAACAAAACTGAAGTAAACAATTTAGCTACATAGAAAAGTACACTAAGTCATAGGTTCACAATACATGAGAAATCATTTTTAAAAGGTTTTTTTTTTTTAAATTTTGCACATTTTGTTTTGATTTTGTCATATGTTAAGGGAATATTTTCCCTCTTTCGGTCAAAATAGTGGGCTTTAGAAACGACTGGCTATGGCCTTGGTTCTGCTCAGAAACGATGAACACAATGTTTTGTTTTGTTTTTATCTCACACATATATATTATTAGGGCCCGCATGGCCCATTGCATAAGGACTCCCACAGGGAGTCCTTATGCAATGGGACATAAGGACCTATTGAATTTGTAAGGTTTTATTCTTTATTCTTTATTCTTCCGCCGCCACATTAAACTGTAATTTGACCCACTTAACATGCTTCAAAACTCACCATATTTGACCCACACATCAGGACCTGCGAAAATTACCTTTTTTTTAAAAAAAAACCCCTCAAAACTCAAAATTGCGCTCTAGCGCCCCCTAGGGGGAAAAAAACTAGACTGCCTATATCTCCCACTAGGAAGATCGGAGGGACATGAAACAAAAACCTGTATGTAGGTCTGACTTAGACCTAGTTTTCATAATTGTATATCATCGGGCAAAAATCAACAGGAAGTTGGCAATTCCCCCTTCAAGACAAAAAAGTACTAAAAACAGTCACTTTTGCCTCTTTGAGCTGTAATTTGACCCCCTTAACATGCTTCAAAACTCACCAAACTGAAGACACACATCAGGACTGGCAAAAATTGCGATCTAATAAAAAAACCTAACCCCAAATCTCAAAATTGTGCTCTAGCGCAATTTTTTAATGAAACGCACAAAAAACTGCTCCTCGGATGAAAAAACTGACAAAAACTGCCTGTAACTCCCACTGGAAAGGTCGGAGAGACATGAAAGAAAAACCTCTATGTAGGGCTCACTTAGACCTACATTTCATAAATTGACAACCCCCAGCAAAAATCAACAGGAAGTTTGCTATTCCCCCTTCAAAAATTTTTTTTTGTAAAAACCGGTCACCTTCTTTCAAAAACGAACTCCTCTGAGCGCGTTTGTCGTTTCGCTTTCAAACTAACACAGGAGAGAGATTGAACCCTTGTGATTACAATGACAGAAGCGCTTTTTTTCTAACTGCTCCGGTTTTGATTTTATGACCCTTCAAAGACCCGCTGCGCTGCTGTTTTTTTAAGATGGCTGCTTAAAAGCAGGAAGCACCAACGTGCCCACACAATGCAGACAAGGTAGGTACACTAGACAAAAGTCTTGGGACACTTCAGACTAAAAGTAGACAAAAGTATTGGGACACTTATGACTATCACTGGACAAAAGTATTGGGACAGTTAGGACTAGCACCTGCCAAATACGCGGGCCCGACCAATGCTGCTTGCAGCTTTAATTGGTATTATCATTAATGGTGTCATGAAGTACCAGCCTGGGGAGAGAGTGAAGACGTCAAGTTAACTTTTAGTTTCGATACCCGCCAGATACACACGATGAATGCACCTTGCAAATACACATATATTATTAGGGCCCGCAATGGCCCATTGCAAAAGGACTCCCACAGGGAGTCCTTATGCAATGGGACATAAGGACCTATTGTTATTGTAAGGTTTTATTATTCTTTCTTTCTTTCTTCTTCCGCCGCCTCTTCGAGCACTAATTTGACCCACTTAACATGCTTCAAAACTCACCATATTCGACCCACACATCAGGACCTGCGAAAATTGCCTTTTAATAAAAAAACCAAACCCCAAAACTCAAAATTGCGCTCTAGCGCCCCCTAGGAAGAAGAAAACACTACGCTGCCTGTAACTCCCACTAGGAAGGTCGGAGAGACATGAAACAAAAACCTTTATGTAGGCCTGACTTAGACCAGGAAGTTGGCAATTCCCCCTTCAAGACAAAAAAGTACTAAAAACAGTCACTTTTGCCTCTTTGAGCTCTAATTTGACCCCCTTAACATGCTTCAAAACTCACCAAACTGAACACACATATCAGGACTGGCTAAAACTGTGATCTAATGAAAAAACCTAGCCCCAAATCTAAAAATTGTGCTCTACAGCAATTTTTTAATAAAACGCACAAAAAACTGCTCCTCGGATGAAAAATCTGACAAAACTGCCTGTAACTCCCACTGGGAAGGTCGGAGAGAGATGAAACAAAAACCTCTCTGTAGGTCTCACTTAGACCTACATTTCATAAATTGACAACCCCCAGCAAAAATCAACAGGAATTTTGCTATTCCCCCTTCAAAACAATTTTTTTGTAAAAACCGGTCACCTTCCTTCAAAAACGAACTCCTCTGAGCGCTTTTGTCGTTTCGCCTTCAAACTAACACAGGAGAGACATTGAACCCTTGTGATTACAACAACAGAAGCGCTTTTTAATTAACTGCTCCGGTTTTGATTTTATGACCCTTCAAAGACCCGCTGCGCTGATGCTGCTGCAATGCTGTTTTTTTAAGATGGCTGCGTAAAAGCAGGAACCACCAACGTGCCCACACAATGCAGACAAGGTAGGTACACTAGACAATAGTCTTGGGACACTTCAGACTACAAGTACACGAAAGTATTGGGAAACTTAGGACTAGCACCTGCCAAATACGCGGGCCCGTCCAACGCTGCTTGCAGCTTTAATTATTATTATTATTACTATTGTTAATGGTGTCATGAAGTACCAGACTGGAAACAGATAGACGTCAAGTTAACTTTCAGTTTCGATACTCGTCCAGGTATTCAACAAGCATGAGAGACAGGCGGCAATTTTAGTCTTTTAGGTAGCTCAATCTCTCTCAATGCTCATGTTTTTATTGTTTGTACCAACCCCTTTATGTAGAATAAGTAGTTGAATTTTTAGTCAGGCCTAGAATAAAAGGATCTGGATGGACGTTTGCACCCTAAGGGGGTCCTAATACATAAGGCATTTTCCAAACAATAACATTATAACCCAATAAAGGTAGAAAATTATGTATTTTTTATATTGTTGTGCATTAATTTGAAAAAAATTTAAAAATGTCCTACCTGGACGTCCCCTGCGTGGGTCATGGTCCTCCAGGAGCCTCCAGAAGATCCCCCCAGAATCGTTCAGGTCAAGTCCAGTTCTTCGCGTCCAGCCGCACACGACCTCGCAACCATAATTATGATCCCCCAGGCGTCCTGGACCTGATCCGCTTTAGAGGATTTACTGCCAGGTGGATTTACATGCTTCGCGTCAAAGTGGACCGCCGGGCGAGAGCAACGTCATCGGGACTATAGGCGCCCGTCGGAAGGTCCAGAAAGGGTTCCGCTGGGCAGTTGGCGAACTTG